>NW_027168658.1:0-2500 GCF_036898095.1 Palaemon carinicauda
AAAAAATACGCTATTGGGGTGTCTCCTTGTTCACAAAGCCAGTCGGATATTTCTGGGAAGGTGTCCTCGGGTATCGCCGCGAGAACATAATCCGCTTTGGTGGTTGAGCGTGTCACGCCCCTGATACGAAACTGGACTTCTGCGCGCTGAAACCAAGCAAACGCCTCTCCGCTGGCAAACGATGAAAGTTTGAATGGAGCGGCCGCAGCACCAACTGCCGTAGAGTCCGCCATAGTACCAACGATGAAGGGGCGAGGGGGTGGGGGTGGAAGGCGGTGGGAGCGAGTCGACTTCCGGGGTCACCAATGTGACGGGCCGAGAGAGGAGTTGTGAAATCAAAGGCAGATTGGAAACGACTGAGTTATATTGTTGTGGAACACTCTCCTTATATACAAAACCTCAAGGCAACAGGACATGACAAGTTCACAAGACAGACAAAATCACAGAGGAAAAACCAGACATGAATTTTCATGTTCGTTTTAGTGCGAGGGAGGAGCGAAGATACAAGCATAATATATACAAAAGGAATCATGTACAATTGTGTGAAACACGGTTGGTACACTATTTTAAATATTCACTTTTTTATGCGTTCAGCAATAGTTATTTTAGATTAAAAAAGCAGAGGAAGATTTTTATGGGTGCCCCAGTGTATGCATACGTGAATTCTATTAATAACCACAAAATTGTCCCTGACTACAGTATTGTATGCCATTTCTACTTCCACCAACGATTAATTTTGGGGAGTTTTAATAAAAGAATTAATTGATCAATAATTGCCTTTATCTCTATGAACATAAAATGGAAGTCATTTATAATTTGTTCTTTATAATTATTACCATATTTTTAAATTTTTTCTCGATATTTGTGAAGCAGGATTGTTAATGAAAATAGTTGAGAGAGAGAGAGAGAGAGAGAGAGAGAGAGAGAGAGAGAGAGAGAGAGAGAGAGAGATGACAGTAATTGTGCAAAACTTCCTGTTCTTGAAAAAATCCATCAGCAACAAATTTGAGTGCCATCCAGATAAATGCAGAGAGAGAGAGAGAGAGAGAGAGAGAGAGAGAGAGAGAGAGAGAGAGATTTTGCGTTCTTAAAACCAGAGGGAATATTTGAAATCCCCTTATGTCGACCTAGGAAAATGGGATTGTCATGTTATTTAAGATGCCAGCCAGAAACTGATTTCCCCAATGGAAGACATCAGAATGCCGGTCAACAGAAGTATCTTTGCTTTCTTGAGAAGAAAAGACTTTTTTCATGTTTAAACATTTTTATTTCTAATTTTATTTACCTAACCTAATAGGTTTTTCAAATTAATTTTTTTTTCTATTGTTATCGTAAGGACGTTTGATGCTAAATAGATGGTATAGCAACCTACAATTTTCCTAAATGAAACAATTTTTGTGAAGCACATAATATTGTAGTTGTTCTCACCCATCTTAGCTGTGTATCCTTTCAACGCATTATTTTCTCCATTTAATATCAAGCTAGAATTCTGCTACTAGTTTCTTGTCCCTCTTCCCTGGCAGAGAATGTCTTTATGTTGAACAGGCCGACATAAGTCTCTCTTCATAGTTTATATATGGCAGATCTATTTTATTTATGTATTTCCTTATATCCTTTCTTTACTGGGCTATTTTTCTCCCGTTGGAGCCCTTGTCCATATAGCATGCTGTTTTTCCAACTAGGGTCATGGCTTAGCTATTAATAATAATAATAATAATAATAATAATAAGAGACCTCTGAGAGTGCAGACCTCCACCACGGCAGCTTATTTCTCGAAACCAGTGCACCTTTCCCAGAATCAATTAATCATTTCCAGCTCATTACGGAACCGTTTAAAATCCCTGCAAGTTTCATTACTTTACGCTTAAAATTGTGGCGGTATGGTTGATGACCGGAATTTTACAGTTTGCTTGCCCTTGACCTTAAGGCTGTGCTACTAGAATCCTTCCTTCCCTCCGTCCAAAGTTCCTTACCTCAGAATCGAGCTACATTCCATCCCTTCCCCCCCCCCCCCCTTCCCTAACTCTGAGGTGCCTATCTGTAACACCCCGTCTTTCAGATAGACAGGATCCCTTCTTGTATGATCCCGTTTTCCCCCTTTTCTTTCAACTCCATAACTCCGAGGGAGCCATTTCCTACAACTCCATTTTCCTATAAACCAGCCCGCTTTCGTTCAAGCTACAAATATCAATCCTATAGTCCATTTCTTTTAGCGAGTCATATTTGCGCCGACTCGCAGCGGTGCCCTTTTAGCTCGGAAAAGTTTCCTGATCGCTGATTGGTTGGACAAGATAATTCTAACCAATCAGCGACCAGGAAACTTTTCCGAGCTAAAAGGGCACCGTTGCGAGTCGGTGCAAATATGACTCGCTAAAAGAAATGGACTATAGTTTCTCGTTTCCAGTTTTCAGTCTCAAACTCCCTCAAACCCTTTCAATTCTGCCCCCCTCCACGCCATCTATCTCCAAAGAAATGTTATAGCAACAAACCACTTAGTCTC
>NW_027168658.1:7500-20000 GCF_036898095.1 Palaemon carinicauda
ATACCTTGAATGCCATTCACCAAGATGGCAAGTAACAGACCCAGGGCTGTAAATTCCAGACTGACTGAAGCAATTGTTGTCCTTGCCAGAAGAAGAAGAGTGAAGAGCTCAAATCACGATGTGCATAACAACCACAAAAACATAATGGCTACACTATGTGACTAATATTTCCCTCTTCCATGCAATAAATGAGATGCTTTTTGTTCTGGGTCCATCACTGTCATCAAGGCAGGCGGGAGTGCAATGGGCATGACTGAAGACCTATCAGTACTGAGATGGTGGATGGTAGCTGGTCCTGAAGTCAGCCACTTGGGTACACAGTATGAGGATCAAGGGGGTTCTAAACACACCATCCAGCATGACAAAACAGTACGAGCACAGTGTTCCTTGAGAAAATATAAAAGCTCTCACAAGGCATGCAAGATGTGAGCAATCTTCTCCAGGCTGAGAGTTGAGACCTTCTTTCACTTGATGCAAAAAACATTGCTCACTGAAGTTTTTTCAGAGCTGGTTAGCGCACACTTTGAGAAAGGAAATGTCAATTTCCAGGAGTTTATTAAGAGACGGGGAAGAAAAGAAGAATCCACCATCTATGAACAAATCAAAAGGAACAGGGTTGACTTTTTACTACAGGTATCAGTATCTGTTGACTCTTCAAAGCAAACAATCGTCTGTTCTCCAAGCTGTTCTTATCATGCCAGGGCAGAGAGTATGACTTGAAGGAGTTCTTCCGTCATGAGAACCAATCACAGACTTCTTCCCTACAATGATAGCAGAAAGCTCCACACATGTCAAAAATCCCACCTCATTACTATTCTTGAGAGCCAAGTTACAACCCTGGTGTAGCATTAGTGGGTGATAGGCCCTCAAGAAGTTCAAAAACTTTTGAAGAGTAAGCAATGCTCGATGTACTTCTTACAATACAAGCACACTCTACCAAATACAAGAGAGCAGACGTTGTTTTTTTATTTCTACTGGCCATTTAGTATGAAAGCTGAAACTAGATCAAAGCGAGGATGTGGGGTGAGACTCAGGGTGACAAGGAAAGGAAAAATTCCCTTAAACTTGTGCTAGACTAAGAAAAGATAATTTGGACAAAGCTTCCACCCATTACAGAGAGTTGCCGGTAGTAGACTAATTGTAGGTGCAAGTTGGAATGCTGCAGTCGACGAGAATGCTACTGTTTTGGTCTGACCTACACAGCACTGTGCGGCTACAGATACTAGGTTTAGAGTATACTATTTCAGGCAGCAAGATGAATAATATGTGGTAATTAAGTATAGTCTTACTGCCTATATGTACAGTATACAGCTACACAACCGAAGAAGGAAACAGAGTTAACTCATTTTTATAACCAAGCGTTAATTTTCATAATCGTTTCCCGTTCGCAATAGTAGACAAGCAATCATTAGCGAATGCTTATCATCTTGGGAGTCTGTGCGTGAGGAAAATACTTGTAATAGATTGCTTGACATTATTCCCAGGATGATAAACTATATATATATATATATATATATATATATATATATATATATATATATATATATATATATATATATATATATATATATATATATATATATAGTTTGCCTAAGTATATTATACCAAGAAAATAATGACGTCTTTTAAAAGATGAAACTGTTTTTATTCTAATTGTTTTGCTGGAATTTGCGTGTTTTATTATTCACATAGGCCTAAGTATTACAAAGAATTATACATATGTTTTAATGAATTGTTGCTGTCTACTATTTACTTAAACTATAATATTTGTATTATCAGTCTTAATCATTGTCTATCACCTGGTTCATTAATGTCTTTAGAAAGTTTCCTCTTTTGAAATTTACTTATTATTTAGTTAGCCCCGACTTGTGAAGGTTTGAATGCTCAGTTTGCCCCTCCTCGCCTTACTCTTATATGTGACTTGAAGTTCGCACTTTTGATTTTATAATTCTTATTAAGCTTATAGGCCTAAAAATAAAATGAAGAAGAGACTGTGGAGATATTTCACAAATCGCAACTTTATGCCCAGATAGACACCTTTATTAAGTTATAAGATTTGATGCAAATATTTATTGTTGCCATCTGACATATAGCCATGCCCTAGTATGTTATAAAGCCAAGACTACAGAGCCATATTATTATTATTATTATTATTATTATTATTATTATTATTATTATTATTATTATTATTATTATTCGAGATACGTTTCTATTGTAGAATCTGACATTACAGCTTTGGGTTAATATGTCTGACCCTAATATAGACTTCCATTCGTGAAGTAAATTTAAATAATAGAGGTAGAATTAATTATAGTTTTAATAGCAAATATAACACACTACCTCGCTTATTTATTTATCATTATTTCTTCTCCCTGAATAAACCCCACGAGAGATTGGACCTACAGTATATAGGCAGCTTTGACTATAACCTGAAATTTGGCTTATAATGATTTATTGCAAGTTTCGAAACCACGACCCCAACTAACTTTTGCTTTATACACAAAACGTCACAAGCAAAATTAAATAATAACTGAATTCATAACCCAAATGCATAAATTGTTATTATTAGACAACAGGACTAAGCTTGAATTATTTTCCCTCTTGACGCCCTCTTTCCCACTCAGTTCCAGGAATCACGGTATTTAGAGGGATTCGGGCTACATTACCGTGTTTATTTTTTGTTCTGAAATATTCTAGCACGATTTTTTTAACGATCCAATATTTTTCAATGATTGAATTTTTCATAGCAGTTGACCACCGTTGTATTATACGTACACATATCTCCTAAGTGAAATTTAAGGTTTATTACTAAGTGGCAACTTACGAACAACGCCTGCCCAATGCAAAAATAAATAATTATAAGAGAGAGAGAGAGAGAGAGAGAGAGAGAGAGAGAGAGAGAGAGAGAGAGAGATTTCAACACCAAACCAAAGAAAGCCTGTTGCTGTTTTGCTGGATAACCGGGGGACGTCAGTGACAGGATACTCTCTTTCTATCCTGCCTGTCTCGGAACCCCAAACCGAGAGGTAGTCCTGAATCGGAAGACACCTAAGAGGAAGGATCCTCAACGGAGTCGATTTCTTAGGGCTTGACCCGACCCAGGACTCTCGGAAAACCCGAGTCTCTTTACTTTAGGTTATCCAGGACGATACAGATATCACTGCCATTACTTGTCGGAAAATATTCTCCATTTAAGAAGACTCAAACATTTTATGTAAAGTTTATAGATTTGTTGATAAATTCATAATTTCTTATAAAGGTTAATAATTAGGAATCTAGTTGCCTTTAGTAATAATCATCATTATATCTATTTATGAATTTTAGAATTTTTTATAGATATTTTTTAGCAAATAAATCAGTAGTTTTATGGCCGAGGGGAGGCACCCGCTGATGCTATTGCGAGAGTTATTGGGTACTGTGACGACCGCAAAATAGTACTATATCAGATTCCTCTCTGGTTAAAGCTCATTTTTCCTTTGCTTAATTTTCGAGTCAACATAATATGAATCTCTCTATTAACTTTTAAAGGACAAAATTGAATAATACTATTTCTATTTTGATATGATTTCAAATGAATAGTTTATTTATAAAATCTTTTATCAAAATTTTGTGTTTAGGTCCTGTAAAAAAGAGGAAAATAAAATGAATAGATGGAGAGAGTTAACTCGAGCGGTCGACCCTGCTATACAATGGAAATAATGAGGTCGAAAGAAGCAGACAGTTACTTGAATAGGTAAACTCTTATAGAGTGGATGCTTTGCAATGAAAGTATAGCTGTTAGGAACCTTGTTTTCAATTATGGCTCAGCAATAGCTTATTAGGAAGCAGCGGGTTCTCTGGTGTGTTGCAAGAAGTCTTAAACGATTAAAATATATTATTTACAAGAACAATATCAAGTCGAACTTTCAGGGGTCGGAAGTTTAGTCTAAACACTGTGTCACTGAGATGTGCTTTAAAGATAAAAGACTTTTCACCCTCAAATTCAATACTCCGTATTTATTAGGCCTATAAACATTTCCATTCCTTAACCTGAATATCCAGCCTAGAATTTCCATCGAACAGTCACAAATAGTTTCCAAGATTTCACTATAACTATTGTTTGTTCGTAATTATGACTGTCTAAGGTCCAAACAATATCAGTAGACCATGTTTGATAAAATTCTTTGGAAACTTCAATTTTACAGCATGTGATGTATGAAGTAGGAGATGAATGGAGAAGTATTGATTTAAAAGCTGAAGATAGAGACGGCTGGCGAAATGTAACCGGGCCCGTTAGGGTCAATAGGCCTAGGAAAAGATGATGACCATATATATAATGAATTTTAATTCAAACTCCTTAAAATATTAAAATATTAAAACTGGTCAGTTTAATTCATGAAAAGTAACTCCTCAAAATAGTTTCCCTTAATTATTTTTTCCCTTAGAATCTGAAGTTGTCTAAATTTCTGGGAAATTGCGTAATCGTTTGTACACTGAAATAGATCATATTTGCTGCTACTGAAGAAACACAAGAGGAATATAAATGCTTGATTTTAGAATACTGCACAAAAGCAACGATGTGCCGGTAATGTCAGGTAGGCCTACAATGCAAGGCTCTATAGCTGCAGAAGCTGTGATGTCATATAGGCGTACAATGCAACGCTTAAAACATGTAAATGCAGAAGCTATAATGTCAGATATGCCTACAATGCAACGCTTGAAACATGTAGATGCAGAGCTGTAATGTCATATAGGCCTACAATGCAACGTTTAAAACATATTGATGTGTTGTAGAAGCCATGACTCCGTTTTCTCTCTTTCCTCGGATGTTCTAATGGTATTTCTTTTAAAAATGAGTATGCCTTCACCTAAATGAAAACTTACTATGCAGCAAATGTAAATTAAGATAATCTGCCTTTAGGAGATATGATTATTGTGACAGACTAAAAGAAAAATGGCATCTCATCCGTCTGGGACTTTGACACCACGAAGGAAACGCTATCTCTTCATACTTACTTTTACTTTTACTTTTAGAGGTTTATTTCTCGCCCTCCATCATACACTAAAGGTCTGTTCAGGCGGGCCTTGGTGTATGAAAAAATAATTCCTTTCCAGTTAATATTTTGCTCTGTATCGTTATCAGTTATTTCGCTAGCATTTGTATTCAGGCTTAATAGTTTTCAGGTCACTATTATAACACTTTCTAAAAAGATAAGTCTTCAGGTTTTTCTTGAAGGCAGCCACATTTGTGCTATTCTTGACATCGAGTGGAAGGTCGTTAAAGAGTCTCGGTGCAGCATAACTGAACGTTCTTCCTCCTATTGCATGATTCACACTAATTTCGAATGGTCTATGTGGGTCATCTGCATGTCTAACTCTTACAGTGGCGCTGGTAGCTTCAGGGTAGGGGATCAAGCAATCACGAAGATATTTAGGCTTATCACCTGTAAGTGCTTTGTGAGTCAACAAGCAAATTTTAAATTCAATCCTAGCCTTAACAGGTAACCAATGTAGATCGATCAGTGCAGGAGTTATTCTCTCCCGAAATTTAATGCCTTTTATCAGTCTAGCCGCCCGGTTTTGCACATTTTGAAGCTTCCTTAGTAGTGTATTGGGCAATTTGTAGTACAGAGAATTGCAATAATCAAGCCTTGATATTACATGACTCACCACTAAAATTTTTGTACTGCCCTCTGTTAAATATTTTCTAATAAATGCTATGTTTCTCAGGTGATAGTTACACACTTTCACTGTGTTCACAATTTGGTCCTTCATTGACAAATTACAGTCTATCAGTACACCCAAATTTTTCACAACAGGCACAATCCCAACATCAGCATCACCAATTTTTATACTTTGAATTAACTGGTAATTCTTCAAAGCCACCCTTGTGCCAAAAAACATACATTCTGTTTTATCATCATTTAATTTGAGCTTTTTCCTCTGCATCCATGTTTTTATTTCAGTCATTATCTCATCAATTTTCTCCCCTGTATCTTGTGTTGTTGAAATTGAGAGGTAAAACTGAGTATCATCTGCATATAGTTTAAAACCCACTTTTTGTTTTTTCAAGATGTGTGATAGCTCGATAGTATATATGTTAAACAAGATAGGGCCCAGGACACTACCCTGTGGTACACCCTTCATAAGTATTCTCTCATTGGATCGGTTTCCAGAAACTTCTACAATAGTCTTCCTGTTCACTAAGTAACTTCGCAAAAATTTCAGTGCTTCCTGAGTCACTCCAATAGACTTTAAGTCGTCAAGTAAGTATTCGTGCACAACAGTGTCAAAAGCAGCACTAAGATCTAACATAATTAAAATTCCACACCTTCCCCCATCAAGAAGACCTATCATATCATTCATTATTGAGCACAAAGTAGTTTCTGTAGAATGATTAGCTCTGTAGGCCGATTGATTTTCCGGGAATACCTCTAACTCGTCAATATGCGCCCATAGTTGCTCACTTATGACTTTTTCAATAAGCTTTGACATGAAGGATAAATTTGAAATGGGCCTATATGAATTTAGCTCGTTTACATCACCTTTCCCTTTGTAAATTGGTTTGATCAACGCAGTTTTTTCACAGCTAGGAAAACAGGATTGCGATATACTTAGGTTAAATATGTTCAGGTAAATATTATATACGACTTGTTTGTTTGGAGCTTCACTTATTGAACTGTTTGGGAAAGGGTCGTTTCCACAATATGTATTCTTCATCTCTCTCATAACCTTTAACAAGTCGCACATATTTATCTCCCTAAATTTTATTAACTTCTTTCCCTCCTTCACTGGCATAGCTGACTGTCCTTCCAAGTGATTTTGGGGGAAGCCTCTATAGATTTTATCAATTTTTTCACTAAAGAATATAGCAAAACTCTCTGCACAAACATTGTCAGGCAAGACATATTTTTTCTTTAATCCCATCAAATCATCAAGGTTTTTATGAAGTCCTTCATGTTATTAGTTTTTTACATTCGCCGTTGTAGAATTTTCTTTTTGTTTTTTCTAACAGGATGTTATAGTCATTTCTGGCCTTATTATATAGATTTCTGGCTTGTAAGGATTTGGCTCTTTTCCATCTACCTTCCATCTTACGTCTGTGTCTTTTTGCCTTTAATAGCTCACTATTATACCATCTAACATTTTCGCGTACCACTATTTGTTTGTTCTTTATGGGACACATGGTATCGTACATTTTTCCAAAATTGTCGTTGTATTTCTTGGTATAGCACCCAACACATTCTATGTCTACCATATGTTCACATTGTGTGTTCACACAAGACATTTGCGCTACACTAGCTTCAATAAAATTCTCAGCATCAAAATTTTCCCGTTCCCTATATGTGATCCATTTTTTCAATACTCTGGTGCAATTTATATTAACATTAAAGGTGATGAGTTTATGTGTTTTTGAGATCTCAAAGTCTGGTTCCACTTCAAGGTTTTTTATTAGGTCTGAGTCTTTTCCACATATGACCAAGTCGAGTGTATGACCACCTACTGACGTTGATACCAAAACACTGTTTATTAAATTAAACATCTCAAATACTTCCTTGAGTTCTTTAGCCTTATTATCATTTTCATCATCTACCCAACAGTTGAAGTCTCCACCAATTAATGTATTTTTAATATCGTCCACCACACCCACAAGAATACTAAATTCTTCAATGAATTTAGTCATATTACTCGCTGGTGGTCTATATAATGATATTATATTCAATACCTTATTGTTTCTTGTCAGTTTTAAACAGATATATTCAAACGTTTCAAATACCATTTCATTCATGATAGAAACCCTAGAGAAAGTTTTCGACACAAAGACACCCACTCCTCCTCCAGTTTTGTCCTTTCTTGGTACGTGATAGAAATCATGAGTACACGGCGTCATCTCCTGAATCTTTGAGTTATCACTAATATTTCCCTGCAACCAAGTTTCCGTTAATAAGCATAAATCTAATTCCATTTCGTTAATAAGATTTCTAATCTCTAAGGTTTTATTCCCCACCGATTGAATATTTATCAGACCACACTTAACCAATGGGCTAGACTCCATGATCGGTTCTATTTTTTATCCTGGTAAGCTCCTCCTTGTATACTTTACAGTTATCATCATATGTCCTATGATTCGTATCATTGTAATTCCTCATTGTGCAGTTATGACACTTTAACGTATTTACATTACAATCCGTGGTTCGATGATCCTGGCTACACTTGGCACATACCTGAGTCTTGCTACAATTTTCAGCAGTATGACCAAATTCTTGGCATTTATAACACTGAAATACATTGTAGGAATCATAGATTTTACAGCATCCTCCAAGCGTGGTATATACTCTATCATCTCTTTTACGGAAGACTTTCCTGATAGTTGGACTACACTTTATAATGACGTGTAATTTACCGCTTTGTCTTGATTTAAACTTCCTGATCAATTTAAAGTCTTCTTCATTTTCACATATATCATTCAACCATTCATTCTTCTCCATTATACTGGCAATTATATCATCTTCATTTTCATCAATATTGCAGACCTTGATCTTCGGTTTAAGTAGATCCTTTTTATCTACTTCTACCTTAATGTCATTCTTGACCTCTTCTAAGTCATTTTTAGCCTTTTCTAACCCAGTTTTATCCGCAAAATTAACTACCAAGTGGCCTTGTTTAGAGGTTTTGACCTGTTCGACATTCGTGGTTATCTTCTTCATGATAGTTTTCTTGATATCTGAAGCCTTCTTATTTTCCTCCGTAGATTTTATAACCAAAGTGTTTCTTGATTTCAACTTACTTGCATATGTAGTCTTGGTCACATTCTCTTTTTCGTATTCCATAAGTTTCTCTTTCAGCTCGACAATTTCTTGACGCATATCCATGTATTGAGCAGTTATCATATCCATAAAACCAGACATCTGTTGTTGTACATTTACCTTCATCTCTTCTATGATGATGCTTAGTCTCGTTATGTCATCAACACATGCAGACTCAACACATTTTGGACATTTATAAATGATGTTCCTGCTTTTTAAAAGAGTACTTGAACCATCCTTTAAATTAGAGCAAGCTTTTTCATCATGGTACCATCTTCGGCATTGATCGCATTGCATCCCATCATCGACATAGGACTCACAGTGCCCACACATGCCACGATTGCCTCCGTCATCACATTCTTCATAAGCTGCTGCCATTATACTTTCCTCCCTTCCTGTGAGTACCTCGTCAATTTCAGTCATAAATAGACCGAGATCATTTTGTGCAAAATATCCACAAATACGTAAATCAACATGAGAGATATTTAATGATTTGCAAATAGACTAAAATTATAAATAAAACTATAGAAATATCACGTTAAGACGTCATGAGAGTTTCAAACTAACCGATCGTAGATTGACGGCCTTTTCACCGAAGAAAAATCTATTAACTAATCGCATAATAAATTCATAAATTGCATCCAGATGAATCACATTATGTATATTAATCATAAAAAATATATAATATTAAGAAAATATAGTACAAATAAGCGTGGAGGAAGAAAATAAGATAAGGGGAAAATATGGATACTGTCGGTGAAGAGACCATTTTGGTAACGGCCTTTTCGCCGACGACAACTCCAAAAATAATCAAAATTTCGAATTCATAAACTGAATCCAGATGAATCACATTATGAAGATGAATAATATAATATAAAGAAAATGAAGAAATTAAGGTAAAAGTTGGTACAATTAATCTTTGAGGAAGAAAATGAGATATGGGGAAAATTGGGAGATTGTCGGTGAAGAGACCATTTAAGAAGCTCGGTACCTATCTATAATTTGATAAAGTGCCCGCAAACTTATTTTGCGGAGAGAACACCAAAGATAGCACAAGGGTGTACTGTAGGCAGTTATAGGATCCAGGAACCCACCCATTATCCTTTAGAAAGTCCTTAAAATCATATTGCTTTAATATCAGACAAAGATAAAGCCAAATAGTTCTAGTGATTTGTAAAATAGATTCATTAAATTGATCTTCGCTACTCTCGTCAAATACTTCGAGGTGTCTAAGTACACTTGGTGAAAGACGAAATCCAGTGCATTCTCTCTCTCTCTCTCTCTCTCTCTCTCTCTCTCTCTCTCTCTCTCTCTCTCTCTCTCTCTCTCTCTCTCTCTCTCTCGTTTTAAATACCTGTTCGCTAATTGTTTAAGGCTGTTACACAACCCACTCTCAATTTCTATTCTGACTATAAATTAATCTAATCGTATGTAAATCAAGTCTCTTGAAGGCGTAGAGAGAGAGAGAGAGAGAGAGAGAGAGAGAGAGAGAGAGAGAGAGAGAGAGAGAGAGAGAGAGAGATTGCCTTATAAGTACTTGTATAAACGGATTTGGTCAAAATCCATAACAACAATGAGGTCTGGAAGCAATTAAAGTCTGAATGCACATCAAAACTTGCAACCACTCTTTGCAGTTTGGTGCAAAAAGGTACAACTCCTTTTATGCCACGGGAGAACTTTTCATCTTCTTTTACAACCATTTAAAAATGCAAAGTTCTTTTTGCTTAAATGTCAGGCGAACTGTTCGCAAACTTATTGAAAATATATGTTTCACCATTTTTATTAAACGCTAATTATCATAAATTTTTTTTATCGAATTCATAACACGAGAAATATTATGTATTGGGAGAGAGAGAGAGAGAGAGAGAGAGAGAGAGAGAGAGAGAGAGAGAGAGAGAGAGAGAATTAGATTACTCATACACCAATTGATTTATACAGGCTGTCTTTAAAGCAATTGAGTTTAAAATATGTAAATTAGCCCATCTAGTTATCAGAACCGGCCGTCCAAAATATCTAAGAGAATTGCTACATATTGAGCAGCCAACAAATCGTGTTGACACGAGAATAGTTACAGATAGTCTCAAACTATTCGAACCTAAATATATGTCTACTGTAGGCTCTAGAGCCTTTAAATTAGCGGCCCTAAGACTATAAAATAAGCTCCCCCTAGATATCAGAAAGACTGAATATATTATTAAGCCTTTCAAGAAGAAACTGAAGACTTCCTTGTTCTCTAAGTACTTCGATAATGTGGATTTGACAATAAACGAGCAATATGCAAAGTGACAGTCTTATAAATATACATCAGATATAACGAAAACTCGATTGATAAATACAGGCTTGATACTTAAGATGACTTCGTACCATTCTCGATAAATTATCGTTTTTAAACTGTTGTTGTCAAATCGCAAACATGAACAGAGCTGATTTTAAGAGCAAGTGTGTACGGCGTTGCATTTTAAATGGTTACGTTTACATGACTATTTCCATATTGTCCTCAATGACAAAATTATCTAACCAAATAATATGAAAAGTAGGATATTCGTATATATAGAAAATACGCCTTACACCCCTACTCTGAGCGGCTATTTAAAAGACACCCCCAACCTCACCCCAACTGTGAGCAACAATGGTGGGGGTGAGGGGGTGATTAATATAGCTCTTAGAAAGGTCATAGGTCACATGGCTTACGCTTATCTTGGTATTAACAGTGTAGAAACCATGGCCTACGCTTATCTTGGTATTAACAGTGTAGAAACCTTCAGTAGACAAAAAGGTCAAGCTAACTAGAGTGATGTCAAATGTCACTTACTCAGTACAGACGAATTATTACAGCGGAGGATTTTGGGATATTTAACCCAACGAATCCAGGGGGGATTTAATCATGAATTCTAGGGTATATAACCATGAAATCTGGGAGATTTAACTACAGCTTCTAGGGATTTAGCCACGAATTGTAGGGGAATTAACCACCATTTCTTATTATAATCCTACGTAGGATTACAATAAGAAATAGTGGTTAATTCGTGGCTAAATTTAGCCACGAATCCTAAGGAGATTTAACCACGAAACATGAGGAGGGTTTAACCATAAATTATGGGGATTTAGCTACGAATTCTAGGGAGATTTAACCACGAAACATGAGGGGAATTTAACTCGGAATTCTGGGGATTTAGCCACGAATCCTAAGGAGATTTAACTCCGAATCCTGGGGATATTTAACCACGAATCCTAAGGGGGATTTAACCACGAAATATAAGGGGGATTTAACCACAAATTCTGAGGATTTAATCAGGAATCCTAAGGAGATTTAACTCCGAATCCTGGGGATATTTAACCACGAATCCTAAGGGGGATTTAACCACGAAATATAAGGGGGATTTAACCACAAATTCTGAGGATTTAATCAGGAATCCTAAGGAGATTTAACCACAAACCCTAGGGGAATTTAACCATGAAACATAATAGGGATTTAACCACGAATGCTGGGGATTTAGCCACGAATTTTAAGGAGATTTAACCACAAAACATAAGGGGATTTAAGCCATGAATCCTAAGGAGATTTAACCACAAAACATAAGGGGATTTAACCACAAATTCTGGGGGATTTAACCCGACTTCTGGTATAAAACTATTTACAGTATAAAAATAACATTGGACACTTCTTCAGCACCACGAAATTTAACATAATACTGCCATATTATGCAAAGCTAT
>NW_027168658.1:25000-61535 GCF_036898095.1 Palaemon carinicauda
TTATATACATATATATATATATATATATACATGTATCTCCGTCATCAACCTTTACTAGTCCACTGCAGGACAAAGGCCTCAGACATGTCCTTCCACTCTTATCTGTTTATGGCCTTTCAATGCCAGTCTACAACGGATAATTGTCTTAGTTCTTCAATCCATCATCTTCTCCTCCTTCCCATGCTTCTTTTACAATCTGTAGGGACCCATTCTGTTATTCTCAATGTCCATCTACTGTCTGCCATTCTCATTACATGTCCTGACCATGTCCATTTCTTTTTCTTACATGTATATATATATATATATATATATATATATATATATATATATATATATGTATGTATATATATAAATATTTATATATATATATATATATATATATATATATATATATATATATATATATATATATATATATGTCCATTTCTTTTTCTTACATGCTAGAATATCCTCTACTTTTGTTTGCTCTCGTATCCATGTTGCTCTTTTTCTGTCTCTTAGAGTTAGTCCCATCATTATTCTTTCCATAGCTCTTTGAGTTGTAATTAGCTTATGTTCTGTACCAACCGTGTGTCACACAATCGTACATAGTTCATTTTGTGTATATATTATGCTTGCATCTTCGCTCTTCCTTCGCACTAAAATGAACCAGATTAAACATGTCTGTTTTTCTCCTCTGTAACAGTGTCTGTTTTTTCAAACATGAAATTTCTTGTTGCTTTGAGCTTTTGTATATAAAGGAGAGTGTTCTATATTAAATGTACTCAGTTGCTTTCAACCTGCCTTTGAGTCACAACCTTCTCTCGGCCTGTCACAGTTCTAAGGCTTTAGTAAGACTCCAAGTTTCTGATGCCTAAGTTAAAACTGGTAGGACCATCTGATTAAATACTATTCCTTTTAGAGAAAATGGTATTTTTCATTGTCTCATTTTGTTTTCCAAAAGCTCCCCATCCAATGCGCATCGTTTTTTTATTTCGGTCTCGTGTATTGGGGAAACACTTACTGTCTGTCCTAAGTATGTATATTCATTAACAATCTCTATAAATTCATTCATAAAACTCTTATATGTTGTCTCTGCATTTTTATTGAACATTATCTCAGTTTTACTCATATTCAGTTTCAGTCCTACACATCAGTTTTTTCCATTCAAATCTTCTATTCTCTTTTGTAATTTTGTAATTCACTAAACACAACTATGTCATCTGTAAGTCTTAAGTTGTTAAGGTATTCCCCATTTATATAAATTCTTACATTTTCCCAATATAAATTCTTAAAAACTACTAAGTATGATGTGAATAATTTAGGAGATGGGGTCTCCCTGTCGAACTCCTTTCTCAATCGCTATTTTCTCACTATCTTTATGTAGTTTTAGGATTGCTCTACTTCCCGTATAGATATCTTCAAGTGTTCTAACTTAAGATCCATCCATTCCTTGTCTTTAAAGGGTTTTCATTACTGCTGAGGTTTCAGACAGAATCAAAAACTTTCTTATGGTCTATAATTTCCAATCATTGTGGTTTGGCATACACTGAGGAGTTTTGCAGACATACATACACACACACACACACACCCCAATATGACAATGACAATGAGTATTCAAACTTATTAGGAGACCTAGATTCAGATGACAGTGACAATGACCACGATGATTTCATCTTCATCTAATTTCTTTGTAAGTTTAAAGGTCAAGGTTAAAGGTGTGTGGTTTCGGTCCCAGTTTCATTAGAATAGATACTCACCAGAACGTCAGCCAATCAATCCGCTGTGGTGTCCAACCACAGCAGTGGTCTCTCCAGTAGACAGCTTAAACTCATGGCTCCAGGCTGGGATCAATCTGCTGCCATGCGAATGCTAGGCGAACCCGTCACCACTGTACTAGCCAGGTGGCTAGTAGACTTATGGAGCCAGATGGCTAGTAGACTTATGGTACCTTTTTACTCTTAGAAGTTTTATGATTAATTGATAAAGGAAGATAATCATTTACAATATGTAAAAAACCTTGAAAAAGGTACAGAACACTACATGCATACATATACCAAAGCACTTCCCTCAATTTTGGGGGGTAGCCAACATCAACTAATGAAAAAATGGGACCTTTCCTCTCTACGTTCCCCCCAGCCTGACAAGGGACTCAACCGAATTCGGCTGGTACTGCTAGGGTGCCACAGCCCACCCTCCCACATTATCCACCACAGATGAAGCTTCATAATGCTGAATCCCCTACTTCTGCTACCTCCACAATCATCCAAGGCGACCGGAAGAAGCAGCAGGGCCTACCGGAACTGCGTCACAATCGCTCGCCATTCATTCCTATTTCTAGCACGCTCTCTTGCCTCTCTCACATCTATCCTCCTATCACCCAGAGCTTTCTTCCCTCCATCCATCCACCCAAACCTTGGCCTTCCTCTTGTACTTAAACATCAACAGAGCACTAAAAATTAAAAATATTTCAAAAATGCCAATTTTTTGGATTCTACATCCAAAACTACATCTAATAAGGCTGTCCTTAAATTTTCTAACAAGTTTGTAATTAGATTCATATAACTCCTGCTCTAAAATAACAAAATAACAGTTCACCAACTTCAAGAGGATTGCTCTTCTAAGATGCAGAAAAAAATGGCTGAACTTACATCTTTGTCCCCTTCTAGACTTGACTTTGCACTTCCTGATGTTTTGAAAAGAGAGGGTCATTCTAAGTGTGCTTAAACACTTGGCAACATTTCAAGTACTGTCAAGTAAACAATTTACAATCCTTATCGTCATCGTCATCTTCTCCTACGCTTACTGACGCAAAACGGCCTTGATTAGATTTCCCCAGCCGTCTCTATCTTGACCTTTTAAATCGATACTTCTCCAGTCGTCACTTCCTACTTCCCACTTCATAGTCCTCAGCCATGTAAGCCTGAGTCTTCCAACTCTTCTGGTGCTTTGTGGAATCATGGTATGACGAAAAAATATCGAACAGTTTTTTTAGATTTGAGAACAAAGCCCTCAAAAGAATATTGGGAGTTGAATGGCAGGACAGGATTAAAAATGAAACTATAAGACAGGTTACTCAAGTGCCATATGTGGATGAGATCATGGCGAGGGGTAGATGGAGATGGTCTGGACATGCTCTTTACACTCCCCAAGAGAGATTAGCTCACTAAACTTAGAATCAGCTGTGATTCATTTCCCTGATGAAGCTCTGGTTTTATTATTTCTCCGTTCCCTTCCCAAGTCATCTTACCAACACTTACGTTAAAAAACCCAAGAATATATCTGTACCCAAAAGTAGAATGCTCTCCTATTAGTGAATGGAACATGAATGACTTCTCGGCAGAGGTCAACTTCCAGGACTTGTTAGATCACACCCTCTTAAGGATTTTATTAGCAAGCAACTTCCGCCAAGATGAATCAAAAATTCTTTAGGATAACCTTGTCTATACTGTACCTGTAAAGTGGGGTTTGATGAAACAGCTCACTTAAGTCTTTATAAACAACTTCATTCAGAATAAAAAGAATGCGACCTCATTGCTGGAAATAGTTTGTTAGGACTATGAAATTACTTTTGAAATTCTTGGAATAGACGCAGACTTTATAAGAATGAATTATGTAATTTTGAGCACAATTTCTTCAGGACTTGATGTTGATCTTGACATAGAGAGATTCTGCTTGGAAACTGCAAAGCTTTATTACTCCGAAGTCACCAATGTGGAAAGTGAGCTGTTACGTACTAACAGATAACAAGCTTATATACAAACAGCTGGGGCCAACAATATTACAAATAGTGTGCTCAAATGTACCCTCAAGCAAGAGATCTCTAACCCCAGACAGTGGGAGACCGTGGTACAGAGGCTATTGCACTATTCAAGGATAGAGAACAATGGTTTGATTTTGTAGTCCTTCTCCTAGAAGAGCTGCTTAGCATACCTAAAGAGTCTCTTCTACCCTTACCAAGAGGGAAGTACCCGCTGAAAAATTACAGTGCAGTAGTTAACCTCTTGAGCGAAGAATTGTTTGGCTCGTCGTCCTTTTGGATCTGAACTCGAACAGGGCTAAAATTCCACCCTTGGGTCAGAATTCCGCAATTGTCTACAAGTTGGAAGAAAACAGTATTGGGAGGAACAAGCTTCTTCCCAAAGGGAGGCCGTATCCTTCTTTGTATACATGAGCTCACAAGAAATACGTATTCTCGCAAGCGCTGTTTGTATCATCGTTTACCGACTGGATTGGAATTCTGCTCACCGGGCCTCGTTTGCGAACAGCGAGCTTTCCATTACAAAACATCAGCACGCTTAACAAGTGAGTACACTCACCCCATTGGAGTAGACATGCTTAGTGTTAACATGCCTCCAACATGCCATCACTCTGGCATGTGGCCCCACCAAGAGATCCTTCTGTTGACAAGAAAATACCTTCATCTGAGTGCACCAGCTCTTTGGATTGCCCATATGTACAGCACCACAGCGCACTAGCACACCAATTCTTCTGACTGCTCGCACAGGGTAATTGACCTGTGTCCTAATCCTTGTAAGCAAAATATGTGTTTTATATAGTGAGTTGAATTGGAGGGCGCGATCACTGAACTCTGTTATGCGTGTGTCCCTAGAATCATAATGTGACAGTATATTTTCATCACAGAGGAGAATTCCACAAAACCTAACAATTCAGCATGTTGAGAGAGCAAGATTGCATCTTGCTTGTGAGAGTTAGTCAGTACCAGTTGAACGATCGGTAAACAAGGTACTCACCTGAGAGTTATCGGATGTACACAGTGTATTCGCGAACCTTTTTGTAATAAATAAAAAAACCCATGTTCCGATTCCTCATTATCCGTTGACATGGGACACCTGTCCTTACTAAACCCCTCCTCTCCTGAGTCTGTGGTAGTATGCACGCTCAGCTGGTTAGAGGCTTAGAGCAATGGGTTACTTCAAGTGCGCCTCACCCAGAGTGCCAAACAAACACGGCTCGCCATTGCGCACATCACTCAGGAGCGCCCAAAATGATCCAAGACAAACCCCTACAGCATGCAATTTTGAATGCTCTCTTCTTCCAAAACAGAGATTGTCCAAGATGATCAAACAGGATACACTTAGACTATAATCTAAAACCTAATTACCATCAATGTAAAGATGAAAGCTCCACTTCGAGCTATAAAACGTAAAAAGTCCTGAAAGATGAGGTCATCCAGACAAAGACACAAATACATACATATACCAAGGCACTTCCCACAATTTTTGGGGGTAGAGGACATCAAATAAATGAAAAAAAAGGGGACCTTTGCTCTTTACGTTCCTCCCAGCCTGACAAGGGACTCAACCGAGTACGGCTGGTACTACTAGGGTGCCACAGCCCACCCTCCCCCCATTATCCACCAGAGATGAAGCTTCATAACACTGAATCCCTTACTGCTGTTACCTCCGCGGTCATCCAAGGTGACCGGAGGAAGCAGCAGGGACTTCTGTGAGACATCGAAGGACACAAATGCTCAGTAACAATAAAACAATATATCCGAACCATGAGACACAAATACCATCATCTCTGTGGGTACAAGAAGCATCGCAGAAATTTTTTTTTGTTTGCAGCATTGGGCATGATGTCTTTCATGTTCTGTAAAGAATATGTACCAAACTTTAAGTCGAAGGCGATACCAAGATTATCTTAATTATAATCAAAGCACGGAGTTGAATCCACTGATGAGTTCAAATTAATTTTGGCATCGTTCAGGCTCACCGATTCTGCCACTTACTGATCCCTATCTGTTGATCTCTTATGGTGTATAGAAGGTTCTTTAATTACTGTAAAAACTTAACTGGTTCCAAGAAGCTATTTGTAAATCAAATTGTTTGTAAAGCCCTATCCACACGATCGAGCATGCCCGACGGGCAAACAGTGATACCAGGCCATAATAGTTAGTGAAAATAAGGGTTGATGACGTCAGAAGCGAGAAAACTAAAGGCAGGGATATGGCAATACTGTATGATGCCAGATCCTTGTCTATGGTTTTCCCGCTTCTGCCGTCATTAACACTCATTTTTACTAACTATTGTGGCCTGGTATCACTGTTTGCCCGTCAGGCATGCTCGATCGCATGGACAGGGCTCAACCCAAAATTTGTTAAATCTTGGCCTAACCTGAATCAAATGCCTATGATTTCCAGCTACAAAAGTCAACAAATAGTCAGGTTTCATACTAAATAGATATCAGGTTATTGCAAATGTTGTTTTGCTTACTGCATTAAATAATATAATATTGCTTTATTGCAGTATTTCTTTATCTTATCTTTGTTATTTTTTGTTGGATTTGAGTTTGTATCCAAGAATTTTCGTAAGAAGAATGCTTTTATGTTGAGGACCTTCTGTGTATTGGACAAGGGACATCGTTACTATGGTATGCGGTAGTCTACATAAGGAAAATGGAAAGATGTGTATATGTAGAAATGCTCTACAGTTTCGTCCGCCACTGGACCTCTTCTTGGAGCGTATAATAAACGCTCCAAGAAGAGGTCCAGTGGCAGACGAAATTGTAGAGCATTTCTACATAAACACATCTTTCAATTTTTCTTATGTAGACTACCGCATATCAAGTTATCTTCGTGCTTAGGAAGATTACATCTGTCATTACTATACAGTGGTGTGTCTTAGTTAATGATCTTTGTGCTAAGTTGAATTATACTCAATTGGTATATTATCATCCTGAAATAGTTTGGTATTTTACCTCCTCGTTGACGATAGCATTCTACGGGCAGTTATTTTACCTTCTCGTTGACAATATCATTCCACGGGCAGTTATTTTACCTTCTCGTTGATGATAGCATTCCACGGGCAGTCGCACACATACAAACACGTAATGTATTGTTAGGGTTACTATTTTGCCTTTTGTTCCTGCATAAAAAAGTGACTTGGAAATTAAAATCATTATGCTTTTCTATCTTAACCCTTTTACCCCCAGGCTTTTTGGAAATTTCCAACCCTTAACCCCCAAGGGGTTACTTTTTTCCCAGCACATTTTGGTGTATATTTCTTTTAAATTGCTCTAACAGCCTTAATTTTTGTCATAGAGAGGTCAGGTTGGTCTCATTCTCTTGGAAAATGTCTGAATTTTCTCAAAAAATTATCAAAAATATGAAAAAAAATAATTTTTATAGCATTTTTTTGCAAGGACGTACCGGTACGTCCATGGGGGTAAAGGGATGGCTTTTGTGAAACGTACCAGTACGTCCTTTGGGGGTAAAAGGGTTAATATATCCAAAAGTATTTTCCTAAAACTTCCCTTTTAAATATAACAAATATTTGAATTAATTTGCGTTTTTTAACCCTCTACCTTTATGACTTCAACAAAGCCGTTAAAATTCTTAAAAGAGTTCAACTAACTGCCGAACAGCGGGTAACTCCTCCCACCTGACAGGCATGGCTACTTTGAACTAGGACTCGTGGAGTGGTTGAGGCAGGGACTCAGCAGAGCGCAGACCTCCGCCACAGCAGCTTACTTCTCGACCTTGACCTCAAGATGTATTAATTAGCGTGGATTTCCATACGTTCAAATATGAACCAAGCTTGAAGTTTCTGTGACAACGATGTCCAAACTTATGGCTGATTATGTGAATTGGACATTTTGCTTGATTTTCTATCTTGATCTTCCAAAATTTAATCATTTCCAGCTTTTTACATAAGTTAATCCCAGCAAGTTTCATTACTCTACCATTGAAATTGTGGGTAAGAAGCTGTTCACAAACAAACAAACACACAAACACGGGGTAAAACATAAGCTTGAAATTTCTTTGGCAAAGGTAATTAGTTGCTTACCTTAGTGAGCAGAAGGATAGGCCTACTAGGATACAGACTAACTGCCAGGACTTCTATCTTGGACACCCAAGGTCCACAGGAGCTGATTGGTTTGCAGTGGAGTGGGAATCGGCGGAAGATGAAGGAGTTGGTAGTATCAGAGTGGGAGGCGCTTCAAGAGGATCTCCACTCCTTCGTGCTCTGTACAACTGAATCCTTTTCGAAGTGCACGAGAACCAACAATCAAAATTTTAAGGAGTTGGCACAGGATTTGAAACCGAGCATTAGGGCCCAAACACTCACTCTTCTTCTTTGATTGCATAAAAGAAACCAATGAAGTCAAGAGCTTTTTTAGCTAGCAACTCAAACGTTTATTAACAGAAGAGTTCATATCCATTATAATCAACCAGCCAAATCTTCTCTGGATTTTCCCCTGAAGTTAAAGCTAATTTTCATTTACATTTGCAAATACCAATCTGTCATGCTACCATTTGATACTTTTCCATCGGGCAATAGAAACAATTTCACATTTTTCAAGACGATTATTCAAATCGAAATATTATCCCTGGCACGATGCACAAAAAGAACGAGATTACATTGTTCGAACAATCCACAATAATTACTAACAAAGCAATATGAACATCAGGGGCAGCTCATGGAGACAATGAAATCCAACTTCATTGAGATTCACTTACCTACAAAATTTCAGAAAACTTCATTAGGGTTTACTTACCTACAAAAAAAATGACTATGTAATTAAAAAGGTTAAACTATTAGTGGGTAATAAAATAAATAAATATTTTCATTCATAAGTTTCTTTGTCAATATACAACACTGCAAATAGAAAATAATTTATTAACAAACACAGAATCCGATTACAATCCTTATTCTAGTCCATATGACTTCAAATATATACATATTAACAAAGCTAATACTTATAATTGCAAGGGTGTAAAAGTTCCAAATCTGTATTTCTTTTTATTGTCAATTTTCATCACTGGAAGAATATTTAAGAGACGTATAGTATACAGAAGGTCTGCGGCTTACAAACATTCAGATTTAAACAATTCAACTGATATCATTAATTATTATATTGTATCAAAAGTTCATATTGAAATACTGTAAAACATAATTGATTTTGACGAAGGAAAAATCTATTTCTGGTCGAGGGACCTGTGTCGCTCTGTGAAATGCTCCTCTAGCACCATTTCTAAGGCATGGTTATTGCTGAATATACCTGAGAAAAAAAAGAGATGCATGGAATGCCAGGAATAAACCTAGCTCGCTCACTCTTTGAGTGTCGGTATAGAAAACTGGGGCGTGAAAGAACCACTACCATAGGTCCCTCTCCAATTAGCCTCTCCTTCATCAACATCCCCTGGAACAACGAGGTGCCGTCCTACACCCGTCTGTGCATGCTGAGGGTGAGCCCCTCCTACCCAACAGTAGGCAATGCGCCTGGTTTTGAACCTTAGCGGGTTAGCATTGTAACTTGAAAAGACTTGGGTTTGCATTATCCTCATCATCATCTTCTACGCCTACTGACGCAAAGGGCCTTGGTTAGATTTCGCCAGGCATCTCTATCTTTAGCTTTGGTTTGGGCATGCTCTTCACACTCCCCGTGAGAGATTAGTTCACCAAACTTTCAACTGGGCTCCACAAGGCACTAGAAGAGTTGGAAGTGGAAGACTCAGGCCTACATGGCTGAGGACTATGAAGCGATGGTTTGTATAGTTAGGAAAAATACAAATTACTGTACTTTTTAAAAAATTTGTGATTTGTTCCTACACAAGTACAAACCATCGCTCTCTGATAGGAGACTCATCCTAAGGAAAAGAGGATGTCCCTTTAACCAAAAAAGGCTGGTTCACTTCCCCAGCATTTGTCAAAGTACTTGATCCTGTAAAGTAGACGTAATGACTCCTGTGACCCTGCTAGAAATAGGAATGAATGGCGAGCGATTGAGACGCAGTTCCAGTAGGCCCTGCTGCTTCCTCCGGTCGCCTTGGATGACCGCAGAGGTAGCAGCAGTAGGGGATTCAGCATTATGGAGCTTCATCTGTGGTGGATAACAGTGGAGGGTGGGCTGTGGCACCCTAGCAGTACTGGGAGGCTGGGAGGAACATAGAGAGGAAAGGTCCCCTTTTCATGTGTTTGATGTCGGCTAACCCCCAAAATTGGGGGAAGTGTCTTGGTATATGTGTGAACCTACCAACAACCTGGAGATAAAGATATCACAAGTGTTAGGTTAGGTCCCAACCAGAAGACAGCTTGACAGTTATGGAAGAACTCGTATCCATCTAGAGCAGGCATTGGCAACCTGCGGCCCCCTTGTGGCCAGTCCCCCAAGACTCTAGGTTACTAAAATATATTAAAGTATATCTATCTATACTAGTAATCCTCATTATTATCATCAGGAACTAATCAAACAGTGTCAGTTTTAAGTAAACATTCATAGTAAGGCAAATGAAGCAAGAATGAATTGCAAAAATAAAAAAATCAGTAAATATTGGGCAAGTAATATTTCTAGAATATGTGTATTACCATACAGTCCTCACTCACTTTGATAAAGTAAAAGGTGGCCCACACTTGGGGAAAAGTGACCAACACTTGGTGAAGTGACCAACACTTGGTGGAAAGTGACCCATGCCTATCTTAGATGATATGATGTCTGAATATATTGTCATTTATAAGAATGGGATTTGCATTGTCTGTAAAAAATGTTGCTCGATCGTGAATCAAACGTGAATGCTGCACCCGAAGGGCAGGGGAAGAAAGAGGAGGGAAAGGCCAGTTAATCTCACCTCTCGTTCTAGACTTACGTCAAGACCCTCATCTTATGGGACAGCGTTTCCTAACCTTTTTGAAACGATTAACCCAAAAAGCAATCTTGCAGTTATCAATTACCCCCATTGAATATATATACCAGGTAATATAGTATTGGATGCTTTTTTTTTTGCAGTCACCTGATGAACTGCATGGGTCACATAGATTGCTATTGGCTGAATTTATTTAATGATCCTGGAAAAATAAAAATTTTCCATCATTAAGTATATGAAAATCAGCTTGATCAAGGTACTTAATCTTAGACAGAACATCTATTTACCAAAGAATATGGGGCAATTACCCCACCGGGGTAATTTACACCGAGGTTGGGAAAACTGTTGAAGGTGATGCTTCTTTTCCCGTTAGAGAACTAGGTTTACTACACAATCCGTTCAGCAACTACCATCTGACCAAGAGGAAAGGTGTCCAAGAATTTGCGGTTAATATTCTGAAAGTTGTCTGGCATTTCCTGAAAGCTGGATTGCCAAGAAATTCTCTGGTACTCTAACCTGAAGCTCTGTTGGTGAGCGTGCCTTCCCTGCAACCAAGCAGTAACTATCACCACCTCGTTTTGACTTATAACAGCCGTATCCAGCTTCGCCAAAAGCATAATCCTATCGAAGTACGAAGGTTTTTAAGCCAATAAGCCAATGTTGCCATTAAATGGGACTGCATTTTTGAAGCTGCTGCCAAGTTTACTGCAAAAGAAAGATACAAACGACACTTTGTATGAATAAGAAAACTTAATAATACTGTAAATGGAGTCCTGAATATGGAGGAAATGGAAGCATTGCAAAACCTTAATTATTCAACTCCAATATTAATTAAATGAAAATTTACTTCAATTATGTATAACTGTGTTTATGGATCGATTGATTGTTAATGGCTGAAAGACTACAAATATTTAAAAATAATTTTGTAAACAAACTTAAGTCCGTTAAAAGGACTGCCAATATCCTAACCAGCATAGTCTCACTCTTGCATGAAACCTAACACTGATAGCAGGAGTGTAAGTCCCTGTACTTTGCACCGATGCACATTCACCTTAGGAGGGTCGGGTTTCGGCACAGCATTGTTCCTCTCAAGAAACCATGATGAGGAATCAGCCCATGTCTTGAGAGACTCACCCTAATCTGTCCTGAGTTTCAGTCGTCGTCTCTGAAACTCTACAACTGGCGAAAGAGATACAGCAATAGCGATACATCTTCCACACTCACTTCATCCCTCTCCTGTTAGAGAGAGGGAGATCATTCAGGAAGACGGAGGGTCTTCCAACATGATCAGCAGCGCGTGTGTTAAGATCCTACAAGAGTTGTGAGAACCAATATTTGTTACCACTATAAAACAACTCTTGACACGAGACAAAGCATTGTAAAACGTTTGAAAAATGTTATTTTTATTAATAAAATAAATTTTTGAATATACTTACCCGATAATCATGTAGCTGTCAACTCCGTTGCCCGACAGAATTCTATGGAGGGATACGCCAGCTATCACAATACTAGAAGGGGGTGTATTTACCAGCGCCACCTGTGGCCAGGTACTCAAGTACTTCTTGTTGACACCTCCTCAATTATTCCTCGGTCCACTGGTTCTCTATGGGGAGGAAGGGAGGGTCGATTAAATCATGATTATCGGGTAAGTATATTCAAAAATTTATTTTATTAATAAAAATAACATTTTTCAATATTAAACTTACCCGATAATCATGTAGCTGATTCACACCCAGGGGGGTGGGTGAAAACCAGTGTACAAGATTAAAGGATAGCTAAGTATCCCATATTTCATATAATCAGTTATCCACAATAACAATGAAATAATAAGTACCTGGTAAGGAAGTCGACTTGAACCGTTACTCTGCCTTTAATAAGATCGTCTTCCTTACTGAGCGCAGCGTTCCTCTTGGGAGGCTGAATCAACTCAAAGGTGCTAAAGTATACAGGGCTGCAACCCATACTAAAGGACCTCATCACAACCTTTAACCTTGGCGCTTCTCAAGAAAGAATTGACCACCCGCCAAATCAACAAGGATGTGGAAGGCTTCTTAGCCGACCGTACAACCCATAAAAAGTATTCAAGAGAAAGGTTAAAAAGTTATGGGATTATGGGAATGTAGTGGCTGAGCCCTCGCCTACTACTGCATTCGTTGCTACGAATGGACCCAGGGTGTAGCAGTACTCGTAAAGAGACTGGACATCTTTGAGATAGAATGATGCGAACACTGACTTGTTTCTCCAATAGGTTGCATCCATAACACTCTGCAGAGAACGGTTCTGTTTGAAGGCCACTGAAGTAGCCACAGCTCTCACTTCATGTGTCCTTACCTTCAGCAAAGCAAGGTCTTCTTCCTTCAGATGAGAATTTGCTTCTCTAATCAGAAGCCTGATGTAGTAAGAAACTGAGTTCTTAGACATTGGTAGAGAAGGCTTCTTGATAGCACACCATAAGGCTTCTGATTGTCCTCGTAATGGTTTTGACCTTCTTAGATAGTACTTAAGAGCTCTAACTGGGCAAAGTACTCTCTCCAGTTCGTTCCCCACCATGTTGGACAGGCTTGGGATCTCGAACGACTTAGGCCAAGGACGGGAAGGAAGCTCGTTTTTAGCCAAAAAACCGAGCTGCAAGGAACATGTAGCCGTTTCAGATGTGAAACCTATGTTCCTGCTGAAGGCGTGGATCTCACTTACTCTTTTACCTGTTGCTAAGCACACGAGGAAAAGAGTTTTTAATGTGAGGTCCTTAAAAGAGGCTGATTGGAGCGGTTCAAATCCTGATGACATTAGGAACCTTAGGACCACGTCTAGATTCCAGCCTGGAGTGGACAACCGACGTTCCTTTGAGGTCTCAAAAGACCTAAGGAGGTCCTGTAGATCTTTGTTGGAGGAAAGATCCAAGCCTCTGTGGCGGAAAACCGCTGCCAACAAACTTCTGTAACCCTTGATCGTAGGAGCTGATAGGGATCTTACGTTCCTTAGATGTAACAGGAAGTCAGCAATCTGGGTTACATTGGTACTGGTTGAGGAAAACTGCATTGGCCTTGCACCAGCTTCGGAAGACTTCCCATTAAGACTGATAGACTCTGAGAGTGGATGTCGTCCTTGCTCTGGCAATCGCTCTGGCTGCCTCCTTCGAAAAGCCTCTAGCTCTTGAGAGTCTTTCGATAGTCTGAAGGCAGTCAGACGAAGAGCGTGGAGGTTGGGTGTACCTTCTTTACGTGAGGTTGACGCAGAAGGTCCACTCTAGGAGGAAGAGTCCTGGGAACGTCGACCAGCCATTGCAGTACCTCAGTGAACCATTCTCTCGCTGGCCAGAGGGGAGCAACCAACGTCAGCCGTGTCCCTTTGTGAGAGGCGAACTTCTGAAGTACCCTGTTGACAATCTTGAACGGCGGGAATGCATACAGGTTGAGATGGGACCAATCCAGCAGAAAGGCATCCACGCGAACTGCTGCTGGGTCTGGAATCGGAGAACAATACAAGAGGAGCCTCTTGGTCATCGAGGTAGCGAATAGATCTATGGTTGGCTGACCCCACAGGGCCCAAAGTCTGCTGCAAACATTCTTGTGAAGGGTCCACTCTGTGGGGAAGACCTGACCCTTCCGGCTGAGGCGATCTGCCATGACATTCATATCGCCCTGAATGAGCCTCGTTACCAGCGTGAGCTTTCGATCTTTTGACCAAATGAGGAGGTCCCTTGCGATCTCGAACAACTTCCTCGAATGAGTCCCTCCCTGCTTGGAGATGTAAGCCAAGGCTGTGGTGTAGTCGGAGTTCACCTCCACCACCTTGTTAAGCTGGAGGGACTTGAAGTTTATCAAGGCCAAATGAACTGCCAACAACTCCTTGCAATAGATGTGAAGTGTCCTTTGCTCCTGATTCCATGTACCCGAGCATTCCTGTCCGTCCAGTGTCGCACCCCAGCCCGTGTCCGATGCGTCCGAGAAGAGACGGTGGTCGGAGGTCTGAACAGCCAATGGTAGACCTTCCTTGAGAAGAATGCTGTTCTTCCACCACGTTAGAGTAGACCTCATCTCTTCGGAAACAGGAACTGAGCCCGTCTCTAGCGTCATGTCCTTTATCCAGTGAGCAGCTAGATGATACTGAAGGGGGCGGAGGTGGAGTCTCCCTAACTCGATGAACAGGGCCAGCGATGAAAGTGTCCCTGTTAGACTCATCCACTGCCTGACTAAGCATCGGTTCCTTCTCAGCATGCTCTGGATGCATTCTAGGGCTTGGAAGATCCTTGGGGCCGACGGACAAGTCCGAAAAGCTCGACTCTGAAGATCCATACCCAAGGAGACAATGGTCTGGGATGGAACGAGCTGAGACTCCTCAAAATTGACCAGGAGGCCCAGTTCCTTGGTCAGATCCATAGTCCATGAAAATCTCCAGACAGCGACGACTTGAGGGAGCTCTTAAAAGCCAGTCGTCTGACGGAGCCGGACACAAGATCATGATACTGCTGCACAGTCTGTAAACTGTCAATCATGGGCAAGCGAGGAAGTACAGTGACAACCCGAATCTGTCTAGACTGTCTGGGTCGTACAGACAACTCCTTAACGGGTTGCTGAGGTTGCCGCACTGCGTCACAACAAGTCCCTTCTGTTGGTTGTTGAACGTCTTCCCCGTGACACATTGACTCCGTAAACAAAAAATCCTCTAACAAGGACTAAGCTTGGACTGCATGTCATGTAACACAGCTCAAGGTCTATGGGAGCAGGTGTGGTAACAGACGGGATTAGCGGCTGAAGTGTAACCATTACCTTCCCTGTAAGCATGTTATGCTTAAATAAAAGTCCATAAGAGGTTATGCAGCTAAAGGCTCCCTCCAAATGACAGAGTCCTCAAGGGAATATCAGAAGGAGGGAGAAAAGAACTTTCTCATCTACAGGGACCTTATCCTAGAAAAGCTAAGTTCTCTGAGTGAGGGTTCACTGGTGCAAAGCAGCAGACTAGAAGGCAACGTTATGAAACTGCTTGACAGTCTAGTGAGTTGGCAACAACCCAAGATGAGTTGAGAAGCATGCGGTAAGGTATGCAGAGCATGATGTATGCAGAGTATGCTGTATGCAGAGCATGCTGTATGTAGAGCATGTTGTATGCAGAGCATGCTGAATGCAGAGCATGCTGTATGCAGAGCATGTTGTATGCAGAGCATGCTGAATGCAGAGCATGCTGAATGCTGAGCATGTAGTAAGCAGAGCCTGCTGTAAGCAGAGCCTGCTGAAAGGAAAGCAGAGCGTGTGCATGGCGTTTAACATTTCTCAGAAATTCCATGACCAGTGCTAGAGTGCTTTATGCATGCTTGCATGGGGTTTAAACCATGGTATGCTGAACAGCAGAGTCAGAACGAGCTGGAACAACAATAGTGTGGTTTCCTCTTCAAGACTCCGATGAGGGAACACCTGAGGCTCAGTCTGCAAAGGCTGAATAAAAGACAAGCAGAAGGAAGGCGCATGGGTGGAGGAGGCTGACTCCTAGCATGAGTGGTTGAACCCAAGGGTTGCGCTTGCTGAGCGGTTGGCGGAAGCGGAGTAGCAAGTTCCAGTTCCTGTGGTGTGAGCGGAGCGCGATGAGGAAGAGGCTGCGCAGAACAAGGTAAATGTCTCGCAAGCTGAGGCTCCTGAGGCGCAAGGCTAAGGTGTTGTGGTGCTTGCCTCATGGAGGGTTGAGCTCGCTGCAGCAAGAGCTGAGGAGACTGACTCATGGACGGGAGAGGTTGTTGTACCTCAACCGAGTGTTGCATCACTGGTGGAGCAGCAAGTGGAGGCGGAGGAAGAGAGGTATAATCCTCCTGATCCCAATGTAAAGGTTGCCTTAAGAAAGGCGGAGGCTGAACACCACAGGGAACAGCAAACTCAGCACGTGTCTCAACATCGTACGCCTGGCAGGTGGAACTGCTGGCAGGTGGTACTGCGATCAGGCGGAGCGAGTGTAGGTGGAGGGAGTGTAGGCGGAGGCGGAGGAGCAACACTCTCAGCCCGACACTCACGCATCAAGTCCGAAAGCTGTGCTTGCATGGACTGTAGTAGAGTCCACAACATCGTACGCCTGGCAGATGGTACTGTGATCAGGCGGAGCGAGTGTAGGAGGAGGGAGTGTAGGCGGAGGCGGAGGAGCAACACTCTCAGCCCGACACTCACTCATCAAGTCCGAAAGCTGTGCTTGCATGGACTGTAGTAGAGTCCACAACATCGTACGCCTGGCAGATGGTACTGTGATCAGGCGGAGCGAGTGTAGGAGGAGGGAGTGTAGGCGGAGGCGGAGGAGCAACACTCTCAGCCCGACACTCACTCATCAAGTCCGAAAGCTGTGCTTGCATGGACTGTAGTAGAGTTCACAACATCGTACGCCTGGCAGGAGGTACTGTGATCAGGCGGAGCGATCATAGGCGGGGGGGAGTGTAGGCGGAGGCGGAGGCGCAACACTCTCAGCCCGACACTCACGCATCAAGACCGAAAGTTGTGACTGTATGGACTGCAGTAGAGTTAACTTGGGGTCGGCAGACACTAAGTTCTGCTGAGGTAAAGCCTTAACAGCAGAGATCTGTTGTGGCAGAACCTTACTCCTCTTAGGCGGAGTGTAATCAACTGATGACTGAGGAGAGTCAGAGCTAACCCAATGACTGCATTCGGGTTGTGAACTTTAACTTCGTACGTCTGGCATAGGTCTGGACTTAACGTTTAAGAAGTCTTGAGACCTGAGACCAGCGTTACTCTGCCTTTATTTTCTCCCCTAATCTCTTCTGCAGACGAGCAAAATAAGGGCTCAATCGTCTGCGGGTGGGAGTGACGGTCTCGGTAAGACACGCCCACAACCACCGAGAATACTTCTGTGCGCCGATCAAGGCCTGCTGAACCCTTATGCCCTTCGACATTGCTTCTCCCCTGGGCTTGGGAGCTTGCAAGAGGTCCCGGACTGGGAGGACGACTGGCGCGCACAAAAGTACCCTCACGCACTAATCACTTATCACTTTGATTTCTGTTTGCACTTATTTCACTGAACTCGAAACTTTAAGTGGTTTGTACCTGAAATACGCAATTCTATCCTTTCTCAAAGTTAGTAATTGCGAAAACAGAATTACAATGTAACAGAAAAATCTAATGAAAGATAATTCAGTGGTTGGAAAGAGACTAAACACTAGATCACTCTAGAAACGTTTAGTTTCTTCCCCTAAAGAGACTAGGGAGAAGAGCAAAAAACGATAACGACGTTACTCGTACGCCTGGCAGGCTTGAATGAAACGTTTATCCTCTTTCTCCCTCCGTCTCTATCTCTCTCTCTCTCTCTCTTGACTTAGAACCTGAGAGAAGAGCCCAATCATATATATTGTTAAAACATATTATTGTTAAAGGAAAAAAACTGAAAAGTTCCTTTATTAGGATCAAAACCATTAAGTTAAGAAAGAATGAACAAAACGCTAGACACGGTTACTCTTACTGCAACGTGAAACCGTGAACATTCTTTCTCTATCGTAACGATAGAGTGCAAGTTGAACGTTCTGAACGTCAACAACTGCAGAGACAAAACAAAACGTTAGTTCAACTTTGAAAACAGTACGAGACTGTCAAAGAAAATCTTTCAAACTCTGTGGCGGAAATAGCATAATATGTTAACAGGTAAAACCGAAATGACGGGCTCAAAGTTTATTAACTTCGGTAAAAGACCGCCTACTATTAGGAAGGTCGAATATAAACAAATATAAAAATTAATTTTAATGAGTTTATAATAAAAGGAAGTTAATCGAAGAGGCCTATAAGAGGCGGAGAGATATAAAATAAATCTATAACTTTTGTTAAGCAAAATTAAGAAAGAGAGTCTATACTCTCTTAGACACCAACACTTCCGTCTAAGGGAAGGGTCGGCCATTGAAAGGTGAACGAGAGTTCATACTCTCTCGTCACCAAAATTAATCAAATTAATTCCAAAAGCTAACTAAGCTAATATAGAAGTTTCCAGTAAAGCGACAGCCGAAATCAAAGAGAAATACTTCACCAAAGTCGTGAAAATACTCCAAGAACATAAGCGTATCCCAGAACGTCTTGCCGGAAGCACGACAGAGGAATAATTGAGGAGGTGTCAACAAGAAGTACTTGAGTACCTGGCCACAGGTGGCGCTGGTAAATACACCCCCTTCTAGTATTGTGATAGCTGGCGTATCCCTCCACAGAATTCTGTCGGGCAACGGAGTTGACAGCTACATGATTATCGGGTAAGTTTAATATTGAAAAAAACCCATACCAATTACCAAGACACCTTGCAGTGTTGCGTGTGCTGATGTTTTATCCCGCTATGGTACATCTATCGGTACTCAATGAAGAAGGTAGGTTCGTGTTACTGCACTACCCAGACACCTTGCAGTGTTGCGTGTGCTGATGTTTTATCCCGCTATGGTACACCTATCAGTACTCAATGAAGATGGTAGGTTCGTGTTACTGCACTATCTCCAGCAGGGAGTGAAACGTCAACCAGACTTCCCTAACTTCGTAAATGATGTGTTCTGCTAGTTCTTCAAAAGTTATAGCCAAGACGAGTCAGGGGACACAAGAAAACTCGATGTTCGCCTTCTCCAGAGTCATGCAGGTCAGTGACGATGCTCTCCGGGCGAAAGAGATCACAACAGTACAACCAGGTGATACTGAATGTCCTTAGTGCCTTCCAGGATCGAAAGACAAGGAACTCTTCTTCCGGCGCAGTTCCAGCGACGTCCAAAGAAAACTAATTCCCTCAGGATCCCATTGTTGCCGTCGTGGTACAGCTACCACGCGACTGAAAGAACAGCAACAGACATGCCACCCGACAAGAACAAGGATGCTGGATAACTCTAAGTAGGAAACAAAACAGTCACACAATTACAGTTATGTATTAGGAAATACTGTATAGCCTTGGTTTCCTCCCTTGATAACCCTCGAACATGACTGTCTGAAAGAATATTTATTCATTATAACAGCCACCACATTTAAACATTGAGAAATATGTCTGTGTACCATCAGACGACGGAAATCAAATACTGTGCCAACTACTGTTACTTCCACGTTAAAAGCTCAGACAGTTGTTCCAGCTTCGCTGAGGTCATAACCCTATCAAAGGTCGAATGTCCGTATTACGTGCAAGAACAAATGTTTAATTTGCTATCTATACATGTTTGCATACAACAACTCTTTGCCAATGACATGTGTCCCATATGTAATTACAGAGCACTTGGTTAAGCTTACCCCTTGGGGCTGTGAGTTGGTTAATGTATAAAGTTAAAAAGGGTCAAGAGTTAATCTGATGGATTTTTCAAGAAACAAAAATGTTTTTGTTAAAGGATTTCTTTTTGCTCCTATTCAGGAATAAATGGATGAAGTATGACATAAAATATATATAACTAAAGTCAAGAGTAACTGCATAGGAAATGGAGTAACAGATAACAATGATGCCAACCTACATAAGTATCGAACGATGTGCCGTTATTTACGGGGCGGAAAAAAATAAAATTACTTTACAGTGAAATATCTACAATTATTATAATACAGTATGCCTCGTCAATATAAAATAAAAGATGAAAAATGAACTGAATATATCTGAAAAGAAGGCAGCAAATTTTCTCGTATCTTAAAAATAATGAAAAATTATCTTAAATTATCAGAAAAATTAACTGAAAGTAAATAAATGAATGATCCTATCAGAAGTAGTCTGTGGCACATTTTCTCGCCTCCTCTGCTAGGAACACCGGGTCTCTTCGGCAAGTCCAGGAGGTTGTCCGTCAAACTAGCAGGCGCCTCTCTGTCGCCAGCAACGGGAAGACCTTTCAACTGCTTCCTGGCCTCTCGTCTCTTGGGCGTGACCGACAACAAACTGACGGCGTAGGAAGTGAGGGCGTAGTTGGGCGTCACGGCCCGCGGGATACTCGAGCCCCTTCTCATCAGAGGCGAGGGTGTGTAGGACTGCCGTAAGGCTTTGTCCGTGCCGTACCTGATCTCAGCTTAGAGCTCAGCACTCTCTGCGCAGCAGTGGACATGGAGGTCACTCTTTCCGAGGACGAGGGGTGGCCGAGCTTGCTCAGCGGCGCAACGCTCACAGCTCTGGACTTCTTGTTGCGGTGCCGTAGGCTGACCTGCTCAAGTCGGTCTCTGAAATCGGAGGGAGACAATTAGCGCCTTAGTTTTATTCATACTTTCAAGGGAATCTTTTTCTTTACTAAGTCAAGAGTCTTTTGAGGTCCCCTCACTCATATCACTCATTTACAAGTCAAGCTGTAAGCCTCCTTGGATTATTATTATTAATCATTATTATTATTATTATTATTATTATTATTATTATTATTATTATTATTATTATTATTATTATCATTACTATACTATTATTATTATTATTATTATTATCAAATGAATGAAAATTTACCATGGCACAAATTTATTGAGATAAAATATATATATTAAATCTTATTCATAAAAAATAAGTTAGAAATTCAAAACCTATGAAAAATACATATCTAAATTTTATCTATTAAGCCTGTTTTATGAAAACATTAAATTTTGAAAAACATAAAATGTCAGACTGTTTGCTGCCAAAACATATCTGTATTTTCACCATCATCTACGCCTAGACGCAAAGGACCTCGGTTAGATTTGGCCAGTCGTCTCTATCTTGAGCTTTTAATTCAATACTTCTCCAAACACTGTCTCCAATTTCACGCTTCATAGTCCTCAGCCACTGTAGGCCTGGGTCTTCCAGCTCTTCTAGTGCCTTGTGGAGCCCAGCTGAACGTTTTGTAAACTAATCTCTCTTGAGGAGTGCGAAGAGCAAGCCATAACCATCTCCATCTGCCCCTCACCATGATCTCATCCACATATGGTACCTGAGTAATCTCTCTTATAATTTCATTTCTATTAAGTAATGAAAAAATAAAATATATAATAAGTAACTTTCCTAAGTACAGAAGGTTCTTAACATACAAATTCATTAGGTTATAAAAAATGTTTGAAAGTTAAATTTTGTTAAATGTTAGCCTAGGGTAGGCATAACCTTCAAAACTCAACAAATACGAATTAAAATGATAAGTTTATTGCAAATCTTGTTTTGCTTACTATATTAAATGATATAATATTGTTTTATGACAGTATTTCTTTATCTTATCTTTATTTTCAGTTGGATTTGCGTCTGTATCTACGAATGATTGTAAGATGAGGATCTTTTGTACTTGGGAAAAATAGAAATTACTTTTAAAACGTCTTTTATTTTCCTGACTTCGACAAAGCTGTAACAGCTGTTAAGCATTTTACAGTAGTAATCATGGTTGTTGTTGTTGTTGTTGTTGTTGTTGTTGTTGTTGTCGTTGTTGTTACTAGGTAAGCTACAACCCAAAATGGAAAAGCAAGATTCTATAAGCCCAAGGGCTCCACCAGGGAAAAATAGCCCACTGTGGAAAGGAAATAATCTACAAGAGAATTGATAAGCAAATAAATGAAATATCTTAAGATCAGTAACAGCATTAAAACAGATCCTTCATATGTAAACTATATAAAAGAGTTATGTCAGCCTGTTCAACCTAAAAACCTTCGCTGCAAGTTTGAACTTTTGAAGTTCCAACGATTCAACTACTGTACCCGATTAGGAAGATCATTCTACAACTTGGTCACAGCTGGAATAAAACATCTAGAATACTGTGTAGTACAGGAAAAATCGAAATTACTTTTAAAACTTCTTTTATATGGCTGCTAATGTCTCAGCAAGTGAACCTACAGCCTCCCCAAAACACCCCACCCTTAGCTTACATGGACGGTGCGGTTGCAGACACTACAAGAAACTATTGATCTTTGAGCGGGACTCGAACCCCAGTGAGGTTTTGCAGAATGGCAGCCGTGGCTTATGAGCACCTATAAGGAGGTTCCCTTTTTCTATGCACGCAGAGAGCCTGGTCCGTTGTTATGCAAAGGCTGCCACATCTTTTGTTCTTCATTAGGAACTATTATTACTATTACTATTATTACTTGCTAAGCTACAACCCTAGTTGGAGAAGCAAGATGCCATAAGCCCAAGGGCTCCAACAGGGAAAATCGCCCAGTGAGGAAAGAAATAAGGAAAATGAAATATTTTAAGAACAGAAACAATATTAAAATAAATATTTCCTATATAAACTATAAAAACTTGAACAAAACCAGAAGAAGAGAAATTAGGTAGAATAGTGTGCCCAAGTGCACCCTCACGCAAGAGAACTCCAACCCAAGACAGTGGAAGATCATGGTACAGAGACTATGGCACTGCCCAAGACTAGAGAACAAGGGTTTGATTTTGTAGTGTCCTTCTCCTACAAGAGCTGCTTACCATAACTGAAGTCTCTCTTCTACCCTTACCAAGAGGAAAGTAGCCACTGGACGATTACAGTGCAGTAGTTAACCCATTGGGTGAAGAAGAATTGCTTGGTAATCTCAATATTGTCAGGTGAATGAGGACAGGAGAATCTGTAAAGAATAGGCCAGACTATTCGGTGTATATGTAGGATAAGGAAAAGTGAACGGTAATTAGAGAGGAGGATCCAATGCAGTACTGTCTGGCCAGTCAAATGACCACATAACTCTCTGGCGGTAGTATCTCAACGGGTGGCTGATGCCCTGGCCAACCTACTTCATCCAAGATGTCTTTGATGTCTTCCAAAAATTCTGCAGTTTTCTCCCCCATTTTGCAATGGATTTGTCAGGCTTTAAGGGCCAAATATGAAGAACCTAAGCTTCTAATTAATTAGGATTCCCCCACAATTGTATGTCTACAAGAAAGCAAGCTTGATGTTAACACTCCTTGTCTTTGAGAGTATGTTAGTTATACAACACAATATAATCAACAAGCAGGGAGCCATGGCGGAAGTCTCATGTACGTTTGTCGGGATGTACCCCAAATACCTTTATCTACCCGTACACCTCTGTAGCCAGTGGCTTTACAGATTGATATAGGGAGAAAATATACAATTTACTCTCTGTACTTACCTCCAAATGATAACATCGTATGATAATTTAGTAGAGGTCATTCAACAACTCCCTCAACCTTTTCTTTTACTAGGAGATTTTAGTGGTAGACATCCTTTGTGGGGTGATGTTTTAGCAATCAGCAGGGACAATATTATATCATCAATTGTGGAAAACAAAGATGTCAGACTCCTTAATACAGGAGAGCCCATGCACTTCCATGTTCAGACAGGTACCTTGTCATGCATTGACCTTTCAATTGCAAGCTCTAACTGCCTTCTTGAATTTGATTAGAGGAGATTAGATGATTAGCAGACTAGGATCATGCACCAATCACTATTAACACCAACAATGGTCCACCTTTACAAAGATCCCCACGATGGAATCTTGACAAAGCGGACTGGGTTAAATTTCGCGAGCTAAGTGAAATCAAGGGGAGTGCTGAACAGTTTGGAAGTATTGATGATGCCATAGACCTACTGAGTGGAACTCTCCATACAGCAGGAATCAATTCAATTCCCAAAACCACAAGATTATTCAAAGGATGACCAGTCCCTTGGTGGTCTTCAGAACTAACTGCCCTGCACAGAGCTAAGAAGGTCTTTAACTCACTTGCACAGACACCATACATAGAAAAATTTAATCATATATAAGAAATATAAAGCATAGTTCTGTACCATGAAAAAAAGCTAGGTGCCAATCTTGAGTATCTTTTGTTTCCTCCATTAACAGTAGAACACCACCATCTTCTGTGTGGAGGAAAGTAAAAAAGATAGCAGGCAAATTCATCCCCAACCCACCTTCAGTGTTGAAAGTAAATTATCAGTATGTGACTGGAGCAGCTGAGGTTAGCAATGCCCTGGCTGATCATTTCTCAAATGTATCATGCAAGTGTGTAGCAGCTCCTAGTCACCTGTTTAGGAGCATTGACGAAAAGAAAATTTTAAATTTTGCAACAGGAAGTGAAGAGTCAAACAGTTCTTTAACTGGAAAAGAATTTGATTCCGCACTTGCTATGTGTAATGATACAGCCCCTGGACCCGATGGAATTCCATATGCAATGATTAAACATGTACCTGTTAATACCAAGTTATTTATTTTTTGCATTATTAACAGAATATGGCTTAATCATAGTTATCCAAGTGTTTGGGAACCAGTTAATATTTTGGCTTTTTTAAAACCTGGTAAGGATAACTTTTCAGCAGCAAACTATCGACCAACTGAATTGACATCTTGTTTATGTAAAATCATGGAGAAGATGGTCAATGAAAGACGGATGTGGTACCTTGAAAAGAACTTTATCCAGTGTGGATTTAGAAAAAATGCACTCAACGACTAATGTGTTGATACGACTTGAATTCTCTGTTTGTGAAGCCTTTGCTTCCAATCTGCACCATGTAAGTTTTATTTTTACCTTGAAAAGGGATATGATACTGCATGGAGATATGGTATACTTAAAACCATTCACAATTTAGGATTATGAGGATAGCTACCATTGTTCATTCAATCATTTATTTCACTTAGATATTTTCAAGTGAGTGCAGGGGTAGCTCTATCCGAGAGGAAATGTCAGGAAGAAGGAGTTCCCCAGGGTAGTGTGCTAAGTGTAACCCTGTTTGCGTCAGCCATTAATGGGATATCCTCCATCACTCCCAAAGTTATTCTCTCAACATTATTTGTGGATGATCTCTCAATATCATTTGCTGGAGCTAGACTGGCAACGGTTGAGAGAAAATTACAACCTTCAATTGACAAAATTATCCAGTGGGCTGATATGGATGGATTTAAGTTTTTGACAAGAAAAACTGTTGTTGTCCATTTCTGTTGTATTTGTGGAGTACATCCAGATCCGGATCTGTACTGTACATTAAAGGTCAATGGATCCCATGTGTAAGTGAAGCTAGATTTCTAGGGTTGATCTTTCACTGTAGGCTTACATGTGTTCCCCACTTTAAAGTCTTAAATGTAAAATGTCTTGTGGCTCTAGATCTTCAAAAAAAAAATTTCCCATACATTATGGGGAACAGACCGCAAAACGTTTAGAATTATACAAGGCTTTAGATTTTTTCAAAAATTAGTTATGGTTGTGAAATATACTCCTCAGCCACCCCAATCCAATTAAAATATTCCGATTCAATACACCATGCTGGTATCAGATTGTCCACAGGAGCCTTTAGAACTTTGCCTATTCCAAGCCCCTTTGTTGATGCTGGAAAATTACCTTTAGACCTTCACCGGAAGTCTTCTATTGTTCGGTATTGGTTTAGGTTGCAAAGACCTAATTCTTTAGCCTGCCAGACTGCAAACCTTGTAAGGCATTGTAGATATTTTGAGTTGCACCCAAAATCTCCTCGACTTTATGGTTACTGGGTGAAAAAATTAGTAGATAGTCTCGATATAGGTAGAAATAAAGTGCTCCCATGTAGGATATCACCAACCTCTCCATGGAAATTACTGGAGATATATTTTTGTAAATATTTTATTGGTATAAAAAAGACCATAACTGACTTAGAAGCCAGGGTACTCTTTATGGAACATGTTGAAGAACAGGGAATTGACTTTTATATATACTGTACTGATGGCTAGAAATCTGATGCTGGCATCGGATTTGGAGTATGTAGTAGTGCTTTTAAGTGTAGAGGTGCACTTCCTCTGGTATCCTCTATACTTATTGCAAACTATATGGCATACTAACTGCTTCCGAGAAAATACTGTTAAAGTCGAGGGCAGTTTTACCATTTTTAAAGATACTAGAAGTATCCTACAAGCCTTAGAAGTTATCAAATCTAGTAACCCTTTAGTTTTAAAGATTTTAGAATAGCTTTTTATTATTGGACTGAGGGGTATATCAGTTCGATTTTGTTGGGTTGCGGCTCACATAGGTGTGTCTGGAAATGAAATGGCAGATTTACTGGTAAAGAACGCAGCAGTTGAGTTGCTACCAAAAGGGTATCCCATTCCCAGTAATTATTTTCTACCTAGCATTAAGAATTGGGTTTATAATAATTGGCAACAACATTGGGATAATATAGTTGAAAATAAGGAGTGAAATAACCAGTGTTATATCCCCTTGAAGATATAACATGATGCCCCGAAAATTGGGGACTGCTCTTTGTCGTCTTCGCATTGGTCACACTCGGTTGACACACGAGTGTCAGCAAAATGGCCAACACCAACCAAATTGCAACAACTGTTTGGTATCCTTAACAGTGAGGCATTTGTTGACCTGATGCCCTAATCATAGCAACATTTATAGCCGCATTTTTAGATTTATTTCAGAAGTTGGCCTTCTGAAAGCTACTTAACTTTTATAATGATCAGAGAACACGACGGAAGTAGAATACCTGGACAAACCAAGGTATTCTTTGCGCAGTTGCCTTACCATCTAGCTGCCAGAAAATGAAGTTGGATGGAAGATAACTTGAATGCCTTTTCAGAGCAACCAAGAAAAGTTTTTTCTTCAATTAGCCATCAAAAGTCCTGACCCGCAAACTAGAATTTCCAGGATAATTTGTTTAAGTTTTGCCATAACTTTTACAGATGAATTCCACATGATAATTGAAAGACAATTACTTCCCTTTAAAAAAAACATTTGCGAAAAACACAAGGAATCATTTGAGAAAGGTTCAACAAGTTTTGACAACAGGCAATAATCATCATAAAAATTATGCATTTTTTTTCTAAATATACATTTTTCCATGAATATCCTTATATTTAATAAAGTATATAAAATATCTAGCAATTGTTTTTATCATCTAGATTATTTTGAATTTCTTTCTCTGATTATCTTTAACAAATAGAATCCAGTCAACATGCTCTCTCTCTCTCTCTCTCTCTCTCTCTCTCTCTCTCTCTCTCTCTCTCTCTCTCTCTCTCTCTCTCTCTCTCTCTCTCTCTCATATTCAAGTATTTACTGTAATATAGGTCAAATTTTGTCAATTGAGAGTTGTAGTTTTCTCTCAACCATCGACATTCTAGTTCCACCAAATGATATGGAGAGATCATCTACAAAGAGCGTCGAGTGAATGTCTTGGGAAATAACAGAGGATATCCCATTGATGGCTAATATAAACAGGGTTACTCTTAGGACACTACCTTGGGGAACTCCCTCTTTCTGACATTTTTAGAATTTCACCTACTTTAACTTGAAAAAATCTATGTGAATGGTTTTAAATTATACCACATATCTCCATTCATCATTATTTTTGTTGTTGTTTTTGCTATTATTATTACTTGCTAAGCTACAACCCTAGATGGAGAAGCAGGATGCTATTAGCCCAGGGGCCCCAACAGGGAAAATAGCCCAGTGAGGAAAGGAAACAAGGAAAAATTAAATATTTCATGAACAGTAGTAACATCAAAATAAATATTTCCAATATAAATTATGAAAACTTTAATAAAACAAGAGAAGGAGAAATTAGGTCGAATAGTGTGCCCGAGTGTACCCTCAAGCAAGAGAACTCTAACTCAAGACAGTGGAAGACCATGGTACACAGGCTATGGCACTACCCAAGACTAGAGAACAATGGTTTGATTTTGGAGTGTCATTCTCCTAGAAGAGCTGCTTACCATAGCTAAGGAGTCTCTTCTACCCTTACCAAGAGGAAAGTAGACACTGAACAATTACAGCGCAGTACAGTACTTAACCCCTTGGGTGAAAAGAAATTGTTTGGTAATCTCAGTGTTGTTAGGTATATGAGGACAGAGGAGAATCTGTAAAGAATAAGCCAGACTATTCGGTGTATGTGTAGGCAAAGGGAAAGTAAACCATGATCAGAGAGAAGGATCCAATGTAGTACTGTCTGGCCAGTGAAAATAACCCATAACTCACTAGTGGTAGTATCTCAATGGATGGCTGGTGCCCTGGCCAACTTACTACCTATTATCATAGACCTTTTCAAGGTAAAAAAAAAAAACTGTTACATGGTGCTGTTTGGAAACAAAGGCTTCACAAAAGAGGATTCAAGTAATACCAACGCATCAATCGTTGAGTGCATTTTCGTAAATCCACAGTGGTGTTCTACTGCTGACCGAGGAAACAAAAAATATCCAAGACTGGAGCCTAGCTTCTTTCATTGCACGACGGAACTGAGCTCTACATTTCTTGTTTATAATTAAAAGAACTGGGTACTGGGCACCACCCCTCGATTTTATACTGGGAAAAGGGACCCAGCTACAACCTCAGAATTGCCTACATCATTCTAGAGTTATGTCATCTCTCTTATTATTGATACGTCGTACCAAGTGCTAAATACATACATACATACATATACCAAGGCACCTCCCCCAATTCTGGGGGTAGCCGACATCAACAAATGAAACAAAAACAAAAATGGGACCTCTACTCTCTACGATCCTCCCAGCCTGACAAGGGACTCAACCGAGTTCAGGTGGTACTGCTAGGGTACCACAGCCCACCCTCCCACATTATCCACCACAGATGAAGCTTCATAATGCTGAATCCCCTACTGCTGCTACCTTCGCGGTCATCTAAGTGCTAAATAAACCAAGCAATATTCTTTCCGGGTAAGATTTTCCTTTATTTAAAGTTAATTGAACATTACAAACATTAGGGGAGGAAAAAATTGACATTAAAAGCAATAATGAAAGGCTGGAACATGAACACCCTCTGGGAGGAGATGTATTGAAAAAGATTAAGAAAAAAAATTATTACTAAAATAAAAATTAATCAGGTGTGAAACTACCATTTCAATATCAAAATTTATATTGTAATGGAAAAAAACTAGTGCCCCTCTTCACTTAAAGTCCTACACTAACTAGACTAAAAATATGTTATTTTTATTAATAAAATAAATTTTTGAATATACTTACCCGGTGATTATATAGGCTGCAACTCTGTTGCTCGACAGAAAACTCTACGTTCAAAATACGCCAGCGATCGCTATGCAGGTAGGGGTGTACATCAACAGCGCCATCTGTCTAGCAGGTACTCAGTACTCAATGTAAACACAGAACCAATTTTCTCCTCGGTCCACTGGGTCTCTATTGGGGAGGAAGGGAGGGTCCTTTAATATATAATCACCGGGTAAGTATATTCAAAAATTTATTTTATTAATAAAAATAACATTTTTCAATATTAAACTTAGCCGGTGATTATATAGGCTGATTCACACCCAGGGGGGTGGGTAGAGACCAGCATTACTTGTTTACATTATTATGAGCTAAGTATTTTGTATTTCATTTTAGCAGTTATTCAAAATAACAAACATAGAATAAATAAGTACCTGGTAAGGAAGTCGACTTGAACAATTACTCTGCCTTTTTAAGTAAGTCTTCCTAACGGAGCCTCGCGATCCTCTTAGGATGCTGAGCGACCCCTATGATCTGAAGTATCAAGGGTTGCAACCCATACAACAGGACCTCATCAAAACCTCTAATCCAGGCGCTTCTCAAGAAATGACTTTGACCACCCGCCAAATCAAGTAGGATGCGAAAGGCTTCTTAGCCTTCCGGACAACCCAAAAACAATAATAAAACATTTCAAGAGAAAGATTAAAAAGGTTATGGAATTAGGGAATTGTAGTGGTTGAGCCCTCACCCACTACTGCACTCGTTGCTACGAATGGTCCCAGAGTGTAGCAGTTCTCGTAAAGAGACTGGACATTCTTAAGATAAAAAGACGCGAACACTGACTTGCTTTTCCAATAGGTTGCGTCGATTATACTTTGCAGAGATCTATTTTGTTTAAAGGCCACGGAAGTTGCGACACCTCTAACTTCGTGTGTCCTTACCTTCAGCAAAGCTTGGTCTTCCTCATTCAGATGGGAATGAACTTCTCGTATTAACAGTCTGATAAAATAGGATAAAGCATTCTTTGACATAGGCAAAGATGGTTTCTTAACTGAACACCATAAAGCTTCAGACGGGCCTCGTAAAGGTTTTTAAATAGAACTTAAGAGCTCTTACAGGACATAATACTCTTTCTAGTTCATTACCAACCATACGATAAGTTTGGAATATCGAACGATATTGGCCAAGGCCGAGAAGGCAGCTCGTGTTTGGCTAGAAAACCAAGTTGTAGAACATGTAGCCGTTTCGGATGAGAATCCGATGTTCTTGCTGAAGGCATGAATCTCACTGACTCTTTTAGCTGTGGCTAAGCATACCAGGAAAAGAGTCTTTAAGGTGAGATCTTTCAGGGAGGCTGATTGTAGCGGTTCGAACCTGTCTGACATAAGGAATCTTAGTACCACGTCTAAATTCCAACCAGGTGTAACCAAACGACGCTCCTTCGTGGTCTCAAAAGACTTAAGGAGGTCCTGTAGATCTTTATTGTTGGAAAGATCTAAGCCTCTGTGACGGAAGACTGATGCCAACATGCTTCTGTAACCCTTGATAGTGGGAGCTGAAAGAGATCGTTCTTTCCTCAGATATAAGAGGAAGTCAGCTATTTGAGTTACAGAGGTACTGGTCGAGGATACGGATACTGACTTGCACCAGTTTCGGAAGATTTCCCACTTCGATTGGTAGACTCTAAGGGTGGATGTTCTCCTTGCTCTAGCAATCGCTCTGGTTGCCTCCTTCGAAAAGCCTCTAGCTCTCGAGTCTTTCGATAGTCTGAAGGCAGTCAGACGAAGAGCGTGGAGGCCTTGGTGTACCTTCTTTACGCGTGGCTGACGTAGAAGGTCCACCCTTAGGGGAAGTGTTCTGGGAACGTCTACTAGCCATCGAAGTACCTCGGTGAACCATTCTCTCGCGGGCCAGAGGGAAGCAACTAGCGTCAACCTTGTCCTTTCGTGAGAGGCGAACTTCTGCAGTACCTTGTTGACAATCTTGAACGGAGGGAATGCATATAGATCTAGATGTGACCAATCTAGAAGAAAGGCATCTATATGAACTGCTGCTGGGTCCGGGATTGGTGAGCAAAATATTGGGAGCCTCTTGGTCATCGAGGTTGCGAAGAGATCTATGGTTGGCTGGCCCCAGGTGGCCCAAAGTCTCTAGCATACATCCTTGTAGAGGGTCCATTCTGTTGGAATTATTTGTCCCTTCCGACTGAGACAATCTGCCATGACATTCAAGTTGCCTTGGATGAACCTCGTTACTAGTGATATGTCTAGACCTTTTGACCAGGTGAGGAGGTCCCTTGCGATCTCGTACAATGTCAGAGAGTAGGTCCCTCCTTGCTTGGAGATGTACGCCAAAGCCGTGGTGTTGTCCGAGTTCACCTCCACCACTTTGCCTTGAAGGAGAGACCTGAAGCTTTTCCAGGTCAGACTTACTGCCAGTAGCTCCTTGCAGTTGAAATGCATTGTCCTTTGACTCGAGTTCCATAATCCCGAGCATTCCCGACCGTCTAATGTCGCACCCCAGCCTACGTCCGATGCGTCCGAGAAGAGAACGTGGTTGGGAGTCTGAACAGTCAGGGGAAGATCCTCTCTAAGGTTGATATAGTCCTTTCACCAAGTCAGACAAGACTTTATCTTTCCGGAAACCGGGATTGAGACCGCTTCTAGCGTCTTGTCCTTTTTCCAGTGAAAAGCTAGATGGTATAGAAGAGGACGGAGGTGTGGTCTTCCTAGTGACACAAATTGATCCACGGATGACAGTGTCCCTACCAGACTCATCCACAGCCTGACTGGGCAGCGTTCCTTCTTCAGCATCTTCTGGATGGATAGCAGGGCTGGGGGCTGATCGTCTTGTTCAGCAACGTCCTCATCAGAGGGTTCCTCATCCGAAACTGATGAGGAAACGGCAACGGAGTGGGCAACGTCTGACTCGCTGAATCCGGTCGCACTGGTGGATGCGTGACGGAGCCGGACGCAATATCATGGAACTGCTGCACAGTCTGTGAACTGTCAACAACCATGGATGCGCGAGGAAGTACAGCGTCAACCCGAAACTGTCTAGACTGTCTGGGTTGTGCAGTCAACACCCTACCGGGTTGCTGAGGTTAACGCACTGCGTCACAACAAGTCACCTCTGCTGGTTGTTGAACGTCCTGAACGTCAACAACCACCTCCGAGCGTCGCTTAACGTCAACGTGCGACTGGCAACCCACACTGGGTCGCATCGGTGGAGGAACCACCTCAACTGGCAGACGCGAGTAGGTTACCTCAGCGTCAACAGGGCGCACAACCGACCGGTTGGAAGGTTGTTGGCCAGAAGGAGGAACCACCTCAACTGGCAGACGCGAGTAGGTTACCTCAGCGTCAACAGGGCGCACAACCAACCGGTTGGAAGGTTGTTGGCCAGAAGGTTCTTCTCCGCATTTAAGTCCTCTATCAAGGACGCAAGCTTGGACTGCATGTCTTGCAGCAAAGCCCTTTAGGGTCTACGGGAGCAGGTGTGGCAACAGACGGGGTTAGCGACTGAGGCGGAACCATTTACCATCCCTGAAAGCCTTGTTATGTGTGACATAATAGTACAGCAAAACTTCAAAGGCTCGACAAAAGTTGAGAAGTTGACCTGTAAACAACTTGGAGCGTCTCCTGGCTAGGCGCCAGGGCGAGTCTACCAGAATTGAGAAGTCTATCTGGGCAGAGGCATGAACTCCCAAGCCGAGAACTTCTCTCGTGTCCTATCAGACTCTCGCTCTATAAGCCAGTTTAAAAGAAGGGAAATCAAAGGCTGCATCCCTAAAACTCCTCCTGGTGCAAAAACCAGTCGCCTAGCCAACGTAACGCTCTCTAGGAGAGCGAGAGAGCACTAGCTTAAAAACAACGGCTTCGAAGTAGCTAGGCCTAGTGTAAGTTCTGACGTTTAGGCGAACGAGGAGCAGCAGTTACAAGATCCGGACGAAGATCCTTAAAAAATCATCATGATTTAATTAAAGTCCATAGGAGGCTAAGCAGCTTAAGGCCCCTCTCCAAATGACAGAGTCCTCAAGGGAATATCAGTAGGAGGGAGAACAGCACTTTCTCAGCTACAGGAACCTTGTCCGATAAAAGCTAGGTTACCTCAGTGAGTCTCTCACTGGTGCATTAGTAGCAGACCAGAAGGCAACGTCATGTAACTGCTTGACAGTCTGTGAACTGTCAACAACTGAACTGTCAACCACAACAGGTGCGTGAGGACATACAGTGTTCACTCGAGACTGCTTTGACTGTCTATACTGAGCAGTCAAAACAACTCTAGAATGCGGAGGTTGACGCACCGCGTCAAAACAAAACAACTTACTGTTGTTGTACCTCGCGAACGTGAACGGAAGGTTCCGTGCGTTACTGAACGTCAACATGCGGCTGGCAGGGTACACTGGAACGCATGGGTGGCGGGACTCTCTCAGCTGGAGTGCGGCAGAAGGTTGCCTCAGCGTCCAGAGGACGCACAACCGTGGTTGGTTGTAGGTTAGAGGTTGGTGCAGTGTCAACCTTCTCCGCACGAAAGTCCCGCATCAATGACGTTAACTGAGACTGCATGGTCTGCAGCAAAGACCACTTAGGGTCTACAGGAGCAGGTGCGGCAACAGACGGTGTGACTGCCTGATGCGGTACCGCTTTGCCTCTCTTAGGAGGTGAGCAGTCGTCGGAAGACTGCAGCGAGTCCGAACTGACCCAGTGGCTACAACTGGGCCGTTGGACTTGCGCGGAAGGGACCGACTTGCGCTTAATAAGCTGCGAGACCTTGGTCCATGGTTTCTTACGAGAAACCTCTTCCGCAGACGAGAAATAAATGGGCTCTCTCGTCTTTGTGTGGGTGGGGCGATCTTGGGTAGATACGCCCGAAACCACGGAGGGAAACGTCTGTTCGTTGATCAAGGCCTGACGAACCCATAAGTCGTTCGACATTACTTCTTCCCTGGGCTTGGGAGCTTGCAAGAGGTCCCGGACTAGGTGAACGACAGGCACGAACAGACGAACCCTCGGACGCAACACTGTAACACTTTGCGCATATCACTTTATCACTTTGACTTTCTGTTTTGCACTTATTTCACTGAAATCGAAACTTTACTGATTTCTACCTGAAACACGCAATTCTACCCTAATTTAAAAGGTAGTAATTGCGAAATCAGTCGTATAATGCAGCTCATTAATACTAGCAAAAAACAGAAAACATATATAAAGATAAAAATTTCAGTGGCTGGGAAAGAGACTAAACACTAGTTCAAATAAACTACGTTTACAATCTCTCACCGCACATAGCCTGGGGACAAGAATAAAACCCTAGAAACGTTTTACCTTCTTCCCCGTACAGCGACTAGGGATGAGAGTAACGCGAGAACAACGTTACCCGCTTGAACGGAACGTTTTCTCTCCTCTCTCTCCCTCCGTCTCTATCTCTCTCTCTCTTTCTCTCTTGATTTCGCACCTAAGAGAAGAGCCCCATTATATATCGTCAAAAAAAACATGTTATTTGACTAAAGGAAAAAAACTGAAAGGTTTTCCAATAAAAAGTTCCTTTAATTTAGAATTTAAAACATTAAAGCTAAGAAAGAATGAACAAAACGTCAGAATCGATTTACTCTTACTGCAAAGTGAAACCGTGATACACTCTCTCTCTATCGTAACGATAGAGCGCATGTTGAACGTCCTGAACGTCAACAACTGCGTAGCATAAAAAAACTAAACGTTAGTTCATCTTTGAAAACAGTACGAAGACTATCAAAGAAATTCTTTCATAAAACATTAAATTTAAAAAGTTTTAAATTCTTTAAAGGCTAAATACGATATAACGGGCTCAACGTTGATTAACTTCGGTTCCAAGTTAGGACCACCTACTATCAGGAAAGGTCGCATATAAACAAAACATAAAAATTATCTTTATATGTTTATAATAAATGGAAAGTTAATCGAAGAGGCCTAATAAAGGCGGAGAGATATAAAATATATAGATCTATAACGTGTTAAGCAATTACTAAAAACCTAAACACACTTCCGTCTAAGGGAAGGGTCGGCCATTTAAAAGTGAAAGAGAGTCCATACTCTCTTTGTCACCCTAATTAAATCTATCCAAAACGAGTTCAAGTTTTGAGATGAAGATAAAACACCTGCATAGCGAAAGCTCAAAACTAGAATAGTGTACTTCACCAAATAGTTGTGAAAACAAATCCAGTTAGTAACAGCGTATTAGTAGGTCTTGCCGGGAGCCCGACAGAGAGAAAATTGGTTGTGTTTACATTGAGTACTGAGTACCTGCTAGACAGATGGCGCTGTTGATGTACACCCCTACCTGCATAGCGATCACTGGCGTATTTTGAACGTAGAGTTTTCTGTCGAGCAACAGAGTTGCAGCCTATATAATCACCGGCTAAGTTTAATATTGAAAAATTAAAGATTTGAGAAAACAAGAAATGTTCACAAGTTGAACAACCCCATAAAAATACTAAGTCCCCAGGAACTGGTTATTCAGTAAGGCCCCAATCCTTTTTCTTTAAATAAAATACTATCCCATCAGGTTTATGATGTAAACCTTTATATCCAATCATATCAAGACAGAGCCTTTACAGTCAGGGTACATAAAAAAGCTTCAGGCTAAGGAGAACCCTGCAACATTGCGGTTCACTATCTACACGGTAAGTCAGCAGGGTCTGGACATAAATCTCTGACTACCTACTGATAAAGTATACCCAAACACAGGGCTTATTTAGTTAAATTGTCCATTGTATATACACACATATACCAAGGCACTTCCCCCAATTTTGGGGGGTAGCCGACATCAACAAATGAAACAAAACAAAAAGGGGACCTCTACTCTCTACGTTCCTCCCAGCCTGACAAGGGACTCAACCAAGTTTGGCTGGTACTGCTAGGGTGCCACAGCCCACCCTACCCCATTATCCACCACAGATGAAGCTTCATAATGCTGAATCCCCTACTGCTGCTACCTCCGCGCTCATCTAAGGCACCGGAGGAAGCAGCAGGGCCTACTGGAACTGTGTCACAATCGCTTGCCATTCATTCCTATTTCTAGCACACTCTCTTGCCTCTCTCACATCTATCCTCCTATCACCCAGAGCTTCCTTCACTCCATCCATCCACCCAAACCTTGGCCTTCCTCTTGTACTTCTCCCATCAACCCTTGCATCCAATGTACCATC
>NW_027168659.1:32500-37500 GCF_036898095.1 Palaemon carinicauda
ATTGGCTGATGATAGGTCGGAGTGGGTTGCCTTGTTTGTGGGTTTTAACATTGCCGTAAAGGTAACCAGGTCCATAATCCTCCGAAATCATGGGTAGGTGTACGGCGTTAGTTGCAGCATTAAAGGTCTCGATGGTACGATTTGCTTCCCTCTTGATTTCTTCAACAGGGTTGCTCGTGAGGAGCTCGAATTTGGTCAGGTCGGCAAGGATGGTGTCCAGTTTCTCGTGGTATTCGTGGGTGTTGATGAGTACAAAGGCAGCTGTCTTGTCGGCCCGACGGATGGTAACCTCAGCAACTCGTTTGAGCTCTTTAGCAGCAGTTCTCATCTCCTTAGAGACGATGCCGCTGCTGTACCTGCCCCTATCAGTAAGGGCCTCGGCGAGCAGAAGCGGCTGAAGGGCGTCAGTCGTCCGGAGGGCACCACGTTCTTGGAAGTTGAGGATAGAATCTAGGAGTAATTCCATCTGCAGGTGTTTGTCGGTAGGTCTCGGTCGGGTGATGAAGTGGCAGTTGAGGCCCATCTTGAGAATCTGCTCCTGTGCTGGCGTAGGGATGTAGCTGGAGATGTTAATATATTCCTGGCGGACCTCTGGGATCCGCAGCTTTCCGCCATTAAGGGTGACCAGCTTCTTCAAGATGGTCCTCCTCCTCTTCTTCAAGTCCTTCTCCTTAAGGACTTGTAGGGCATGGATGATGTTATTGGGGTAGCTCAAGCCACCTCCAAGGTCCTCTTCATGGTTGGGGTTTTCGATATCGGGGCGTCGATCATCATGGGTGTCGTCATCAGGGGTGTCGTCATCAGGGGCGTCCTCGTCCTCGGGGTCGCTGTCAACCTCGAGGGGGACGCCAGTAGCGAGCTGGGCTTCTCCTCCATCCCTCAAGCTGGCCCATTCATCGTCAAGGCGGACCCGAAGGGCGTAGAGCTCGTCCTTCAGGGCCTTCTTCTGCTGGAGTTGGCGATGGAAAAGGTTTCTTCTGTATGAATGGGTCCCGGGATCGTTCAAGGCCGACGGGTCTTGCAGGTGGATTTCTGTTTATCTTGGTAGGAGACGCTCCTTCAAATAGGTGGAGTTAAATACTATGGCTGCATCAGCAGAATTCAATTTCTTGTCCAATTTCTTGATTCTTCGGACAATTCTTTTTTTCAGAATTGCTACATTCAGCTAGCAAGTTGGCGAAGCTCATCAGGGTGAAGGATACAAATCAGGTTAAGGCTGGATGTAATTAATACAAGTACAAGTAATACTCAAAAATTACAACAGGTAAAGTCAGGAGTGGGTTGCGACGCGTTTCGGAACATCTTGCTCCGTCTTCAGGCGAGAAGTGAGGCTCTGGCTAGATCTGGGTCCTTATATATCCCGGCTCTGGTTCGTAGAGAGGGGCCTCGAATTTTGATTGGTCGAGCGGAGGTTGTAAGTTCGGGTGGCAGATGCACGACGAGATCGGCTCGGCCTCCTAGGCTGAGAGGTAGGAAGGGATCCTGGCTCCTGATTGGTCAGGACGTGCACCGAGCCAGCCAAAAAGTCAGGCAGGCTCCTCTCTCGCTCAGTGGACTGGGCTGAGAGAGGTATCTGAGCTCCCTGATTGGCTGAGGCGCGCGCCAAGACGGGCTCAAAGTCAGTCAGCCCATTCCCACGCTCAGCAGGCTGAAATTCCGGGCCATGTTCGCCGCCAAAATCAGTTTTCGACCAGACGATTTCTCCATTTGTAGGGGTGTCAGGATCGGGGTTGTCATCATTCTGGGGGTCTTGTTCTTGGTTCCTAGCGTTGGTACGTCGACAGGATGGTAGGAGGAACATTTCTTGAGTCGTATTCAACGCTGGTTTCTCGTTCTGGATTAACAAAGCTTCCAAAATTCGTAAGCGCCTGCCGTCCGTGGCGCTGCCGATAATTTTGGTATTGGCGACGATGTCTGCCCGGCTAATTTGGGAGTTATGTCGCTGTAGAGCATGATTTCTGATAGCACCTTGCTGAACGTGGCACGAGATCCTCTTCAAAAGTTTCATGGTAGTCATACCTATGTATTTGCCGGGGCATCCTCGGACTGGGCATTGGTAAGAGTTGACTACATTTGTCATCTTGAGAGGGTCGTTATCAGGGGGCGCTGGATTGTTCCTCATGATCAAGTTGCGGGTTTTTTCAGTCTGGTAATAGATGATGAGTTTCACTTTCGTGGTCTCATCAGTGGGTGAAACGTTGTTATTGATGATGTCTTTAATGGCCTTCTCATCCCGCTGATATTCGGCGTGCATGAGGCCTTTGTAGTAAAGTTTGATGTCTTTAGATCCGTTGGTGGAGGTGTCGGACTTATCTGTAGCTCTGTCGGACGCCTGGCTGGCGCTGTCAGACCCTTCCACCAAAGGGGACCCATACCACTTGTCTATAACTGTCATCACTTCACGCTGGACATGCTTGTTGCTGTAGTCGTTGTTGATGAGGACCTGTGCAACCCTTTCCAGCTCCTTGTGGGTGTCAGTCCATGTCGAGCAGTGAGACAAGGCCCTGCGTACAAAGGCCTTAATGGTTGAGGCCTTGTAGCGGGCAGGACATTCACTTTCACCATTTAGACACATGCCGAGATTTGTGAGCTTGGTGTAGACAGTGGTTTGGAATCCCTCGTTGGTGGAAGAAATCAAGACGTCCAGGAACGGGAGGCTGTTGTCAACGCTGTTCTCAAGGGTGAAGTGGAGGACGCTGTTGTCCTCGAAGGTCCTCCTTAGATTCTCGATGGCTTCGGTGGAAGTAGCTTTGATGAAAGTGTCGTCAATATAACGGAAGTAAACGAGGGGGCACTCGAGATGGGAGAATACCCTCTCCTCTACTACTCCCATGTAGAAGTTAGCGAAGAGTACGCCCAAGGGCGAGCCCATCGCCACGCCATCCTTTTGTAAGAACAAGTGCCCACGATGAGTAGTAAAGGGGGCCCTTTTAGTGCAAATGGCAAGGAGGGTCCGAATGGCTTGCTCTGGGATATTTAATTCAGGAGTCGTCTCGTCCCTGTAAACTCTATCGGCGATAAGGTCGATGGTTTCGTCGACAGGGACATTAGTGAACAAAGATTCAATGTCCATCGATGCTATGACCCCCTCGCCGCGGACGTCCTTGATCCTCTCTAGGAATTCGGCAGACGAGGCCAAACAGTGGCGGTCGGGGACATATGGCGTCAAAATCGTGTTCAGTTTCTTGGTCAGCTGGTATGTAGGCGTAGGGCATTGGCTGATGATAGGTCGGAGTAGGTTGCCTTGTTTGTGGGTTTAAACATTGCCGTAAAGGTAACCAGGTCCATAATCCCCCGAAATCATGGGTAGGTGTACGGCGTTAGTTGCAGCATTAATGGCCTCGATGGTACGATTTGCTTCCCTCTTGATTTCTTCAACAGGGTTGCTCGTGAGGAGCTCGAATTTGGTCAGGTCGGCGAGGATGGCGTCCAGTTTCTTGTGGTACTCGTGGGTGTTGATGAGTACAAAGGCAGCTGTCTTGTCGGCCCGATGGACGCCAACCTCAGCAACTCGTTTGAGCTTTTTAGCAGCACTTCTCATCTCCTTAGAGACGATGCCGCTGCTGTACCTGCCCCTATCAGTAAGGGCCTCGGCGAGAAGAAGCGGCTGAAGGGCGTCAGTCGTCTGGAGGGCACCACATTCTTGGAGGTTGAGGATAGAATCTAGGAGTAATTCCATCTGCAGGTGTTTGTCGGTAGGTCTCGGTCGGGTGATGAAGTGGCAGTTGAGGCCCATCTTGAGAATCTGCTCCTCTGCTGGCGTAGGGATGTAGCTGGAGATGTTGATATATTAATGGCGGACCTTTGGGATCCGCAGCTTTCCGCCATTAAGAGTGACCAGCTTCTTCAACGCCAACTCCAGCAGAAGAAGGCCCTGAAGGACGAGCTCTACGCCCTTCGGGTCCGCCTTGACGATGAATGGGCCAGCTTGAGGGATGGAGGAGAAGCCCAGCTCGCTACTGGCGTCCCCCTCGAGGTTGACAGCGACCCCGAGGACGAGGACGCCCCTGATGACGACGCCCCTGATGACGACACCCATGATGATCGTCACCCCGATATCGACAACCCCAACCATGAAGAGGACCTTGGAGGTGGCTTGAGCTACCCCAACATCATCATCCATGCCCTACAAGTCCTAAAGGAGAAGGACTTGAAGAAGAGGAGGAGGACCATCTTGAAGAAGCTGGTCACCCTTGATGGCGGGAAGCTGCGGATCCCAGAGGTCCGCCAGGAATATATTAACATCTCCAGCTACATCCCTACGCCAGCACAGGAGCAGATTCTCAAGATGGGCCTCAACTGCCACTTCATCACCCGACCGAGACCTACCGACAAACACCTGCAGATGGAATTACTCCTAGATTCTATCCTCAACCTCCAAGAATGTGGTGCCCTCCAGACGACTGACGCCCTTCAGCCGCTTCTTCTCGCCGAGGCCCTTACTGATAGGGGCAGGTACAGCAGCGGCATCGTCTCTAAGGAGATGAGAACTGCTGCTAAAGAGCTCAAACGAGTTGCTGAGGTTACCCTCCGTCGGGCCGACAAGACAGCTGCCTTTGTACTCATCAATACCCACGAATACCACGAAAAATTGGACGCCATCCTCTCCGACCTGACCAAATTCGAGCGCCTCACGAGCAACCCTGTTGAAGAAATCAAGAGGGAAGCAAATCGTACCATCGAGGCCATTAATGCTGTAACTAACGCCGTACACCTACCCATGATTTCGGGGGATTATGGACCTGGTTACCTTTACGGCAATGTTAAAACCCACTCCGACCTACCATCAGCCAATGCCCTACGCCTACATATCAGATGGCTAAGAAACTGAACACGATTTTGACGCCATATGTCCCCGACCGCCACTGTGTGGCCTCCTCTACCGAATTCCTAGAGAGGATCAATGATGTCCGCGGCGAGGGGGTCATAGCATCGATGGACGTCGAATCTTTGTTCACTAATGTCCCTGTCGACGATACCATCGACCTTATCGCCGATAG
>NW_027168660.1:0-30000 GCF_036898095.1 Palaemon carinicauda
ATTGTAATTGTCACATCATCTTCATCACTGCTGTCTTCATCTCCCTTTTCACCCTCTTCTTTTTCGCCATCTATGGAGAGATAGAATATAATAATTTCCTTTTGAACACGGACATTATTTAAATAAAATGCATTATCAAAATGCTTACTTTGTAGTAATTGTTTTAACCCTCAAAGCCACCAGCTTCCCATCCTTCAAAGAAAAAAAAGAAAAAAAAAAAAGAATTCTACCCCACTCTTTCTCTCTCATCTTCCTGTCCCCTGTGATAGCCGGTAAACTCAGCAGATGGCACCAATGGGGAGACACGCAACAGGTCATTACTCTCAATAACTTAGTATAATGGGAATCATAATACTGTACAGCTGTACATATCCAAAAAAATATTCTCTTTGACATCACGAACTTGGTGAAGTAGGGTCGAATTAAATGACTACCCGGTAAGCCTTTACATAATACCTTTTCGCATTAAATTTGAATTTAACTGTATCTAAATTAATCTTACCTGGCAGTCATAATGCTGACTCCCACACTTTACTGGAGTACATTATGTCATGGAGAGCAGCGATGAAATTACATAATTTGGAAATTAGATCACAATGAAACCAACTTGTTAAATCTTATATAGTAAACCTTATTATGATTCTTTCATGTTTGTCTAGCATATGAAATGCTTAGTCATTTTTCTATGCTTCACCTATAAAGCTAACATCCTTTATTACCGTATCAATCTCCCTAGAAAACCACACGTAGTTTTCACAAACATGAGAGAAAATTGTATAACATTTCATAGTTGTACACTAAGCAAACAAAAAATACATTGGGTATCCTTTGCACTACTATTGGCCAATAGACAAAACATTGATCTTAGATTCCAATTACATTAGGCAGCCTGGAATACACTACCTGAAGGCATGGAAATATTGAGTCTTACGAGTCTTATTATATCGTCAAACCCAGAGGGCCTATCATTACCCCTGGCACTACTGTATCTCTATTACAGTAATCCCTTGCTTTTACGGAGCTTACGTTCCAAACCCCCAACACGATAGGTGAAAAACCGTAAAAAAAAAGTTTAGTACAGTATATTTTTTTTCATCTCTTTTTTCTTTATATTTTTTATCTTTAACATATTTAAGCTTTTATAAACACTCCTCACACTCTTATAAAACTTCTCTATACTCTTTTAAACACTTGAAATAATAAATTTCTATGGCTGTTGACTGCATTTCCGAACTGTAACGCAAGAATCATTTGGGGTCCGAATTTTCCGACAGCCATTCTCTAAAGTTCTTTTACCTTTTTGCTAGAGTTAGGTCAACTTTTTCATCTTCCTTTGGATCCTCTCTTGCTCTTCATCCTCGCTTGCTGACTTTGTCATTACAGTGAACCCTCGCTACTTCGCGGTTCGACAATCACGGATTCACCACTTCGCGGGTTTTTTCCATAACCCATATATCTATACATATCGCGGATTTTCCGGAAAATTCGAAAATACCGCGAAATCTGAAGACAACCAAATACGATATTTTGTTACCTGTAATTCCATTAATACTGTAATTAGTAATATTTGCTCTTACTGATTGTTCATTGCATTACATATGATATATAATTCAGCACAGAAAGAAATAAAACACGAAAAGAGAATGTGATCATACGATAATGTACTGTATACAGTACGTAGTAAAATTAAATCGAACATGAAACGCAAATCAGATGCAGTCATACAATACGTATTAGAATGGTGTACAGTAAGGCTGCTGTTGACTACTACTGTACGTACAGTACTACAAATGTAATGGATGTGCTTCTTTTCCATGAATCTTTTGTATGTATACGTACGTAGTACAGTACTGCATCCAATAATATTCTTTGTTGCAAAAATCACATTTCGAATAAGCGTACGAGAGAGAGAGAGAGAGAGAGAGAGAGAGAGAGAGAGAGAGAGAGAGAGAGAGAGAGAGAGAGAGAGAGAGAGAGAGAGAGAGAGAGACACACACACATCCTACAAAAGAATAAAACACTGTAGCATACGTAAAGCTATTAAATATTGTTATTACTGTATTATTGTTGTTGTTGTTAATAAAATTATGATTGTTATTATTATTATCATTATTATTATTATTACAGTACTGTACTGTATTATTATCATTATTTATTATTATTACGGTATTATTAATCTACGTACGTTCGGTATGCGCGGGGCATCTTCTATGAGTTGGTAACCTACGCATCATATACTGTAAGACGGGTTGTGATTGGTTCAAGCGCTGATAGATGACGAATCAGAACTCAAGTTTTGTTATCTAGCCTGTGATTGGTGTTTTGCCATCATCTCCTACCCGCAGCATCTAGGTTCTCGCGGGGCTGGATCGTCCACTTTCTCTTACCGCGTATCGCTGAGTAGACGTTCTTAAGTTTGTGAATCTGTGCTGTGTGCGACTTTTTTAAGTTGAACTTTTTGTCAAATCCTACTGTAATGGCTCCCAAGCGTTCTGCTTCTCTTAAGGCTGGTAGTGAGCCTAAACGCCACCGAAGGATGATGACGATAGCTGAGAAGGTTACGCTTCTCGATATGTTAAAAGATGGTAGAAGTTACGCGGCCGTTGGGCGCCATTTTGGCATCAACGAATCTACTGTTCGCTATATCAAGAAGGACGAGGCGAACATTAGAAAGACGGCTGCAATCACCTTTAGCAGATCAGCGAAGCGAGTCGTTACAACGCGTAATAAAACGATCGTACGCATGGAAGGTGCTTTAGCTGTGTGGATTGCCGACTGCCGGAAGAAGAACATAGCGTTGGATACGAACACCATCCAAACAAAGGCTTTGAGCTTATATGAGAATTTTGCTGCAAAGGAACCTAAAGACGACGACGGCAACCATGCTGAAGATGATGATGATGCAGATGATCCTCAACCAGGGACATCCACTGATTCCCAGCCTCAGAAACGTTTTTTCCGCCAGCAAAGGATGGTTCGCAAAGTTTCAGAAACGCTTCGCGCCTTGAAAAGCGTTTCCCTGCATGGGGAGTCTGCTTCCGCTGACACTGCCGCTGCTGAAACTTACGTGAACCAGACGTTCAAGAATATTATCGCCGAAGGTGGATACAAGCCGGAACAAGTCTTTAATATGGATGAGACCAGCTTGTTTTGGAAGAGAATGCCGTCGCGAACTTTCCTGTTCAAAGAGGAAGCCAAAGCCTCTGGCTTTAAAGCATTCAAGGATCGCGTTACCCTCGTGATGTGTGGCAATGCTGCTGGATTTTTGCTAAAGCCGGGGCTTATTTAGAAGTCGAAAAATCCTCGCGCTTTGAAAAATAAAAATAAGAATCTCCTTCCCGTGTACTGGATGCATAATCAAAAAGCATGGATTACGAAGATGCTGACCTCCAACTGGTTCCATCAGTGTTTTATCCCGCAAGTCAGCAAATATCTCGTAGAGAAGGGCTTGCCATTCAAGATCCTTCTCCTTATGGATAACGCTGGTGGACACGCAACTGACCTGTCGCATGAGGGCATTCAGGTTGAGTTCCTGCTACCCAACACCACGTCATTAATTCAACCGATGGACCAGGGGGTTATCAGGGCGTTCAAGGCCCTCTACACGAAGAACACCTTGGCGGACCTCGTTGCGTGTGTGGATGCTGCCCAAGATGATGAGGATGAAGATTTTAACTTGAAGGCGTACTGGCGGCAGTACACCATAGCCACGTGCCTGCAGAATATTCAGAAGGCACTTCAAGAGATGAAACCTGCAACCGTGAATGCGAGCTGGAAGAAGTTGTGGCCCGAGATTGTTTACGACGACAAGGGATTTACTCCGTCGGAAATCCAACACTCTGCAATACGCAAATCTGTGCAGTTGGCTGCCATAATTGGAGGTGACGGGTTTGGCGACACGACGACTGAAGACGTCGACGAGTTGTTGGACTGCCATTCCCAGCCCCTAACTGACGCAGACCTCGAAGACCTGACGAAATCGGCAAGCGAAGAAGAGAGTGAAACCCAGGAAGAGACCCAAGAAAATGTCGAAGAAACGAGCTTAACATTAGAACGGCTTGCCAAGGCCTGCAACCATGCGAAGGAGTTGAAAGAAATGTTGCAAGAGTGGGACGAGGATATGGTTCGCTCGATGAAATTCTGCAACAAGATCGATGAAGACATGACTCCCTACAAAATGCTCTTGGATCGAAAAAAGAAGCAGCGGCAACAACTTCCGATCACAATGTTCTTCCATCCTCGCAAAAAAGAGCCAGTTCCTCCTGCTAGTACGCCTTCGGAAGAAATTGAAGAAGTTTCCCAGGAAGAAGTTGAAGAGGTGTCCCAGGAAAAGACACCTCCGTCTGAAGAGACGTAAAATACTACCTGGCTGCACAGTAGAACACATCATCAGCTTCATCATCATCATTTCTACTGTGCAGCAAATTCATCGCCATCATCATTCAAGTTTTTCTTCAACTTCTTTCGTGGTGAGTACAGTAACAATCTTTATTTTTTACTTTAATATTCTTACATTCTAAAACTGTATTTGTGCCTGTTCTATAGTTTAGTACTGTACGTACTGTATGCATTAAGTTAAAGGGAAGGTTTTAAAAGTCTATATGTTGTAACCTATCATATTTTTTTTGTTTAAAATTTACATTTAAGTACGTAAAACAATCACTCCTCTCTCTCTCTCTCTCTCTCTCTCTCTCTCTCTCTCTCTCTCTCTCTCTCTCTCTCCTCTCTCTCTCTCTCTCTCTCTCTCTCTCGTAAATTGATTTTTTATGTTTAAAATTTACATTTACTGTACGTACGTAAAACAATCTCTCTCTCTCTCTCTCTCTCTCTCTCCTCTCTCTCTCTCTCTCTCTCTCTCTCCTCTCTCTCTCTCTCTCTCTCTCTCTCGTAAATTGTTTTCCTGCTTTGCTACGTACAATACTGTATGTGCTGTACAGTACTGTATGATTTTATATAGATACGGTAAATTATATTTGTAAGGTAACATATTTTGTAAATGCTTTTACTGTAAATACTGTACTGTATCATTATTTATCACTATCATCATGCACGTTAAATGCCTTGTTTGTTCTGAGCGTGGTTGTTTACTGAGCGTACAGTACTTTATGACGCCGTCGTTTCAGGCGGCGTCATAAAGAAAAACATTTCATTTGGAAGTCCTAAGAAAAATACGTAAACTAAAACATTGGTAATAAAAAAATCAACATACAGTACTGTATAATCAATATAATCGATGCAAAAAACTAACCTATACATATATGTGTACACTAAATGAGTTTGTTTCTTCATTATGATCAGAGATGAACGTAAACAAAACATTGGTTGCCATTTTTTATCGTGCTTTTTAGGTGTTTAGGAAACGCATGATATAAAATCGCCTTTAATATTTGTGCCTGTTTTAGTTTAGGGTGCTGTAGTACATGCATTAAGTGTTCTGTACATTAAAGGGTGGTTTGTTAACAGTACTACGTACAAGGGAAGGTTTTAAAAGTCCGAATATGATATTTTCATAATAAAATAAATTTTTGAATATACTTACCCGCTGGTTATATAAAAGAGCGTCAGGGACTTCAGCTCTTTTATATAACCAGCGGGTAAGTTTTATATTTAAAAATGATATTTTCATAATAAAATAAATTTTTGAATATACTTACCCGCTGGTTATATAAATGAGCTGAAGTCCCTGACGCTCTTTTATATAACCAGCGGGTAAGTTTTATATTTAAAAATACATGTTAAATAAATAGGTAAATATGATGTCACTACTTCGCGGATTTTCACCTATCGCGGCCGCGTCTGGAACCTATCTACCGCGATAAACGAGGGTTCACTGTACAGTACTGTCAGATCTTCATCCATTAACTGATCTGAGTAGGCCAATATCAGGACATTTACGTTGTCGGTAGTTACAATGATGACACTATCTTCTACCATTTTTCTTAGCCTTACTGTCTCACCTACTGCAGAGTGGGGTATTTTCATCACAGTGGGTTCCCTCAGCACAAAATTTTGGTGGAAGCACTGCAAATCGCACAAAATTACCAAACTTTCAGATGAAAAATGGAGTACATCAGATTAATATTTTCAATGGCTCCAACTAAAATACCCTTTATTATGACTCTTATGGCCATATTTCAAAATGGCCACCTTCAGAATAAAGCATGCTCATCTTTTAAGATCTAGGCTAGGGTAAATATGCGGCAGAAGTAACCATTCAGGTTAAACGTGCCAAGAACCCAGGAAGCCGGACCTGAAAGAAGGTTGGAGGGTAGGGGTAGATGCAGCCGACAAGTGCAAGGTGACGATTAAGGCGGCAAGGGAGCATTCTCTTTAACAAAAGATGAATGGATCTCTGCCAACTCACATCTAGAGCTAATGGTACTCAAGCCCTGTGGTAGTTACTAAAGCAAGGGAAATTCTGACTGAGTAAAGGAACCAAGGTTCCTCAGCTAGAGAGAGACAGACAAGAGGAGGGAGCTACTTTCAAGCACAGGGCGACTGCTAAACCGGCAAGAGAGTTGATCCCTATTTAGGATCAAATCTCAACCCCTAAATAGGAATATGCTGACAGAAACCCCAGGCTGGCTGGTCTAGATATATAATAATTGAGGGGTCCTCAAATGCCAGGGAAGGATAGACTAGGCAAAAGAACTGTAGTTCTACAGCCAGGAATAAAGGCAGCCTAACTAGGAAGGGGAGGGATCAGCTGGCCTACCAGAAGGTGGCAGAGAGAATTAACCTAAATTAGAGTTGTTCTATGCCAACCCGAAGGTAGACTAAAAGTTCCCCCAAGACCTTAGAAAGTGGTATTGCGGCAGGACAGGAAGGCCTAAGTGTAGTATTAGAACAATCTAAAGTTGTTCCAAGGGATCTACAATAAGTAGGCCTGGAGAAACTCTCTCAACCAGCTGCGAGCCACCTAGCCAAGACTAAAGAGGATAGCCTAGAACGGTGAGGCAGCAGGGAAGGCAGACCTTACTGTCAATATTAGAACAGAATTACTGTAGTTTTGTTCTAAAGGAAACAACATAGTGTAGGCAAAGGGAACAAGTTCCCACAACCAGTGCCACCCATCCATAAACTAATCCATAATCCAAACACACTCAAAAAACTTTGAAAACAAAGCACAGAAACTCCCAAGCAAGCAACAATATGATGGCTGCAGGAAAGAATGGAGATCAAGCAACCATGTTCACAGTAACACACTGGTATCAGAGTTATAACGGCTCTCCCACATATCCTATCCCATATCCTTTAAAACAAGTTTCCCGTCCAGCACCAATTTCCCGTCCTATTCGGCATTAAAAAACTAATAAGGAACACTTAAATGAATGTACACAGATTAAAAAATGTATTGGAAGAACTTTAACCATTTTATCATTAGTCCATAAAAGGACTTTATCATATATCCAGTAGTTTTAGGGCAATGTAATTTTTTCTTTAAATAGTTTTTAACGCTCATTTATTATGGCGATCAATATTTTATTGTTTACTTCTTGTCGCGATATCTCGGTCACTATTTAATCTTTTTCTTTCAGATTGTTGGATTTGAAAGGTGTGACGATGATGATGAGGACAAAAAACTATAGAAATTGAGGAATGAAATATCGAAAAAAAAAAATGAGAATTGGACGGATATTTGGTTCCAAAATCTACCATGGACCCATTTCCATACAGTTTTGGCAACATCTTCCAAACACATTAAAACTTAGTTGAGCACGAATGGGGGACACATGCGCATGAATCAGTGTGCATAAGAACACTCTATCTTTATTGGTGTAGCCACAATTGATGCCCAAAGGTGACAATTTGGGAACCTAAAGCTGTCCACGGACGGGAATAGGTTACCCGTCCACTGGTATGTCCGGATAATCAATTCACCATACGCTGAAATGTCTGGGTAATTTATTAACCGTACACTAGAATGTATAGATAACTATAACCCGTCCAAACAGCCAGACCAGATAACCTATAGCTTGCTAAACCCTTGGACGGGAATATGTTGTCCGTCCAAAAATACTGAAGGTGAACATATGCCTGGCCATCAATTGAAACCTTTTAAGGAGAAAAATAATAACCAATGCAATTTTCTTTTGATACAGGTATTTCAGAATTAAATATAAACTAATATATAATGGCACCAGAAAAAAACTGGGTCTAAAGCCCCAGAAAAAGACCGAGATCAGTTCTTAACCAAAGCTATTGAAAAAATAAAAACGTTAGTGTTTGGCTAGTATATATTGTTTCATTAGATATATATATATATATATATATATATATATATATATATATATATATATATATATATATGCATATATATATATATGCATATATATATATATATGCATATATATATATATATATGCATATATATATATATATGCATATATATATATATATATATATATATATATATATATATATATATATATATATATGCATATATATATATATGCATATATATATATGCATATATATATGCATATATATATATGCATATATATATACATATATATATATTAGACGCTCCCCAAGATACGAACATCCGTGTTACGAACATCCGGAGATACGAACACAAATTGACGGAAGTCCAAACATGTTCGTAAACATCCGTAGATTTCATCGCAAGTTTAAATCTCTCTCTCTCTCTCTCTCTCTCTCTCTCTCTCTCTCTCTCTCTCTCTCTCTCTCTCTCTCTCCGTATTTTGATTTTTAATGCAGTTAAATCTTCATATTTCTTTGAAAATTATTAAAAAATTCTTTATATCCTTATTCGATGTTTCAATTATGGGAATAGTAACGGATCGGAAGAAAACTTTTGGCATTTTTTTTTTATTTCTTAACATATTAGAAATACCTTCAAGATGAATATTACTTCAGCGCCAATATGTTACAGAAAATCAGTTTCCCTACAGTTCTTATTATTAGGTATCATGCGAAATCGTTGTAGCTCTTTCTGTGTGTGTGTGTGTGTGTGTGTGTGTGTGTGTGTGTGTGTGTGTGTGTGCTCGCTCTGTCAATCGCATACGGGTAGTTAATTCTAAAGCTTCATACAGTATTCAATTTTTCGTTCAATATTAAGCCTGCATATTTCATTAGACATTATTGTGTTTAATTGTGGTTTATTAAAGCACGTTCATATTTTTTTTTTTTAATTTCTTGAGCATTTCAATAATCAACAATTACTTTTGATTTACTTTTGGTTGGGAGATCAGCTGATCTCGAGGTGACGCTGCAGTATTACGATTATGCGCACATATACTGTAGTACGAATAACACTGATTTATATAATTTTCTTGATATTCGAAATCTCTTCATAGTGAATATTACAACAGCGCCAATATATTATAGGGTATCACATTTTCCATACAGTTCGTTGATAGACCTTATTATTAGTTATAAACGGAATACGCAACCCCCCCCTCTCTCTCTCTCTCTCTCTCTCTCTCTCTCTCTCTCTCTCCGTATTTTGATTTTTAATGCAGTTAAATCTTCATATTTCTTTGAAAATTATTAAAAATTTCTTTATATCCTTATTCGATGTTTCGATTATGGGAATAGTAACGGATCGGAAGAAAATCACTTGATTTGCCTCTCGCCTTACGCCAGAAGAAATATAACATCAGACTTTTTTTTCTTAACTTTACGGTAAGTTGTACTAATCTCATAACTAATGATACAGACCACTAAAACACTTGATATCGTTACTCAGTGTTTCAATTATGCGAATGCTGTAATAAGATTACTCGGCAACATAATGAAAGGAAATCATTCAGTTTGTCAGCGCGCTTCCGCCAAATATATGACGTCACAAGATACGTGACGTATATTCTACTAAGAATGATTCCGTCGGTCAAAATTAAAATAAAACAATTCAGTAAACTAACCTTCTTCCTTTTATTTAACATTACCAAAACAACCACGAAGCAGTTAAATGCACAGTACTGTTACATACAGTAAATACAGTACGGTACAAGTCAGCTGATTTGATCAGCGTGAAAAGGTAAACATTACGTACAGTACAGTACATAATGCAAATGGCCGCTTGTTTACGTAAGTTTCTAGCAAAAAAAAAAATGGGTAATGGAACAATAAAACAGCTTTCAGTACATTTATTTAAAAAGGAATTAATGTACAGTACTGTACTAAATGTACAGTACACTATATTTACTACCATTTTACTTTAAGTTGGCTGATTCAGAAATGCAGTGCATATGTATGGCCGATTGTTTGTGCAAGTTTCTATTATGTAGTGTGCAGTACAGGATAATAAAACAACTTACTGTACTGAACTTTACAGTATTATACAGACTACTGTAATATGATAAAGTAAAATATTTGTAATAACCTATTTTATATAAAATGGGGCTATTTGTTGACCTCTACGGCTGAAAATCGTAGACATCTGAGTCAGGTTACGCCTACCCTAGACCAAAATTTAACACTAACGACTTACGAACAATCCAGCTTATGAACAGACTCTCGGTCCCTATTGTGTTCGTATGTTGGGGACTGCCTGTATACATACATACATACATACATACATACATATATATATATATATATATATATATATATATATATATATATATATATATATATAACAACCGGGTAAGTCTTGTGTTTAAAAATAAAGGCTTAAAAGTGGTTTCTGTTTGTCTACCTTTTACTGTAGAATATTCTGATTTTTATCAAGTAACAAATATAAATTACAGTTTAGTTCACGCTGAAAAATAAACTAAGCCGACACGCTTTCAAATGTGTGTATGTACTGTATATACAGTATGTAGGTAGGTATTTGTAGTATAGATAAATTCAAAATATTCAACAATAAAATGTAAACATGAGTAATATGAAGAACGATATATGATGAATGTTTCAAAAAGATACCAACCTGTATACAGTGCAGTAAACGAATGTCAATTTTGGTATAAAACAAAAATGAATATATAAATACTTTTCTCCATACATATATATATATATATATATATATATATATATATATATATATATATACAGTATATATATATATATATATATATATATATATATATATGTATATGGGATAACTGGCTTTCTGATAAGAGCTAGCGGCATAAATAATATTTTCATATTAAAATAAATTTTTGAATATACTTACCCGGTGGATATATATATAGCTAACGTCTCTGACGGTCCGGCAGCAGATTCAAAACTCGCGGGCGATTGAGGGGTTGGGTTGCTGGGTGTACACTAGCGCCACCACTCGGCAAGATACCATCACTATTCCAAAGTTCTCCAGGTCTTCTCTGCCCGTAGGGTCTCTAGAGGGGTGGAAGGGGGGGCATTAAATTATATATATCCACCGGGTAAGTATATTCAAAAATTTATTTTAATATGAAAATATAATTTTTAAATATTTAACTTAGCCGGTGGATATATATATAGCTGATTCACACCCTTGGTGGAGGGTAAGAGACCAGCATTAAACATTGTAGGAATATAGCTCAAGAGTTTTGATATAAAACAAACTTAAGGATAGTACCTCACTGATGTACCTCGGTGAACCATTCTCTTGATGGTCAGAGGGGAGCAACCAACATCAACTTGGTCCCTACGTGAGAGGCGAACTTCTGTAGGACTTTTTAAATGATCTTGAATGGGGGAAACGTATACACCTCCAGGTGAGACCAGTCCAGTAAGAACGAATCGACGTGGACTGCCTCTGGATCTGGAACTGGAGAGCAGTAAGAAGGAAGCCCCTTCGTTATTGAGGTTGCGAACAGTTCTATGGACGGACGTTCCCATATCCGCCATAGTTTCTTGTACACCTCCTGATGAAGAGTCCATTCCGTGGGAATGACTTGGCTTCTTCTGCTTAGGCAGTTTGCCATCACGTTCCTTTCTCCCTGAATAAACCTTGTAAGTAAGGTGATGTTTCTTTCCTTCGTTCAAACTAGGAGAACCTTTGCAGTTAAGTAAAGGGACTGAAAGTGGGTCCCACCTTGCTTAGCGATGCAGTCTAACGCTGTGGTGTTGTTTGCGTTCACCTGCACCACTTTGTTTCGAATCAGTCTTTGAAACTTTGCAGGGCCAAAAGAACTGCTAGAATCTCATTCTGGTTGATATGAAGCGTAACGTGGTCTTTGGTCCAAGGGCCCGAGCACTCTAGAGTGTCTAGTGTTGCTCCCCACCCCGCATCCGAAGCGTCTGAGAACAACACATAGTCGGTGTTCTTGTGGGCAAGAGAGAGGCCTTCCTGAAGTTTGAGATTGACATCCCACCATTTCAGGCAAGTCATGATCGTTTTTGGAAGTGGAATGGACACTTCTTCTAAGCCCTTCTCCCTGTCCCAATGGTGGTTGAGGTGAAAATGGAGAGGGTGAAGATTGAGTCTTCCTAGGGAGACAAACTGCTCCAGAGATGAGAGTGTTCCCAGTGGACTCATCCACATCCTTACAGAGCAACTGCTCCTTTTTCGATAAAGATGAATCTTTAAGAAAGCTTGCTCGAGTATTGATGGTGATGGAAAAGCCCGAAAACTAAGCTCTGTATCTCCATCCTCAAATAGAGAATAGTTTGAGATGGGGTCAGTTGAGACTTCTCCTTGTTACTAGGAGACCTAAGTCCTTCGCTAGGGTCAAGGTCCATCAGAGGTCCTTCAGACAGCGAATGAAGGATGACGCCCTGAGTAGCCAGTCGTCTAAGTAAAAGGAGGCTCTGACACCTTTCGAGTGCAGGAAGCTCGCCACGTTCTGCATGAGCTTCGTGAACACAAGAGGAGCAGTGCTGAGACCGAAGCACAGAGCTCGAAATTGGAACACTTCCTTCCCATACACAATCCTTAGATATAGTTGGAAGGTCGGATGGATAGGGATAAGGAAGTAAGCGTCCTGGAGATCGAGTGAGGCCATCCAATCGCTTTCCATTACTGCTGCAAGCACAGACTTGGAAGTTTCCAAAGTGAACTTTGTTTTCAGGATAAAAACATTGAGCGCGCTCACGTCCAGCACTGGTCTCCAACCTCCTAAGTTCTTTGGAACTAGCAGAGGAGGTTGTAAAAGCCTAGAGACTGAAGGTTTAGAAAACTTCACCACAATTCCCTTCTCTAACAAGAGAGACACCTGTATGTGCAAAGCTTGTCTTCTTGCTTCCTGTCGGTATCTGGGAGAGAGATCTATTGCTGTAGCAGCCAACCCTAAAGTGAATTCTGAAGTAGGCGAGCGTGGAGCAGCAGGAACAAAATGCGTAGGAAAAACTTCCTTAAAAACAGTCATGATCTTCTTAAGATATAAAGATTGTTAGGCAGAACTAGGTTCCTCTACTTCAAACAAGATACCCAAAGGTACAGCTGGAAAGGAGAAATATCCTCTTCCTCCTCAGAATAAACTTCATCCGGAAGTCTATGTCTCTACTTGGTTGAGATCCATTAAGAAGTCGCGATGGAAAAGCTTGACAACTAGCATCAACCTGTCGATGAAAAACAGGTAGAGGTTGAAGGACGACGTCACGTCGGGACTGCATCGACGTCACGTCGTGACTGCGGTGTCTTAAGTTCGACGTCACGTCGTGACTGTGGTGTCTGACGTTACGTCACGTCGTGACTGCAGTGACTGCAGCTCAACGTCACGGTTGGACTATAAGGACTGACGTTCGACGTCACGTAGAGATTTACAATCAGTATCTCACTTGACAGCAAGGTTAATACTAGGGCTTACGTCAGCGTGACTTAAAGCCTCACGCTTAGATTATTGATGAACTGAGTCACGCTTAGCGGAACCATGACGCTCCTCAAGTAAGGGTTCCTGTCGAACAGGAGCAGGACCGTAGGACTGCATTAAAGTAGACAGCTTAGACTGCATGTCCTGCAAAACACTAAACTTAGGATCTTGAACACAAGGATCAGACCGTGACGTCGGGAACGTCAGCACTAATAACGAGAGTAACAGCACTCAAGTCACGTCTGGAATGACCAGATAAAACAATGGCACCGTGACTCTTTGCAGGGGCCTCCGGAGCCACAAAATCTGACGTTAAAAAAGAACGTTTAGCAGGCGAACCTTCCTCTGATGAAGGTATACTGTACGTTCCGGGCTGCTCCAGTGACTGCAGCCAGGACGTTGACTTTGTTCAGAAGGTACCAATTTCCTCCTGAGAGGTCGTGAAACCTGACGTCAGGATTTCTTACTAACATGAACGTCATCGGAGGACGAGGAGAACTTAGTCTCGTCTCTCTTATAATAAGGACGATCGTGAGGAGCAACGTCTGCAACTCGTGAGGGAACGTCTGTTCGTGGTTTAATACCTATCGCTCCCTTTGTTCTTGTGACATTCCTTCTCCCAGGGGTTGGGGAGCTTGAAAGAGGTCTCGGAGTGGGTGAGCGGCAAGTGCGAACAGACGAACCCTCCGCAACACTGAACACGTTTTTCGCACTTTTTTCACTGACACTCGCATCTTTAAATAATTTCACATCGGATATGAATAAAGCTGATTTCTATCTGTAGCAAGCAATTCTCCCTTAAGTCAAAAGGTTAGAATTGCGAAATATGTCCTTTAGTGTAAGCTCATTAGTAGATACAGTGGTACCTCTACATACGAATTTAATCCGTTCCACAACCGACTTCGGATGTAGAAACGAATTTTCCCATAAGAATACATTGAAATAGGATTAATCCGTGGTTGAGCCCAAAAACCTATGATAACTCCTTAATAAATTACTACACATAATTAAACATGATAATATGCACTCTAAATTAGATAATAGACATGTAAAAAAGAATAATGATCAAGAAATAATAAATAAGAAACGGGTTTTTAGTGTCACTTTACCTTAAGTCCAGCGCAGGTGTTGTTGGTCTTACTACGCAGAGAGGAGACGGACGGGCGGCGAGGAGGTAGAGAGGTTAACTACGATAAACGTACACTACCGTAACTTATTCTAACTTACACTAAGTGAACTTTAACCTAACTTAGCTTATTTATTTTTTTTATTTTCATATTTTATATTTTTTTTTTACATTTTCTTTTTTTCTTTTTGATGATTAATTTTAATCACTTTCACTCTCTCCACTTAAAATTGATTGAATTTTTTTCTCTTCATTCTTTGCCGTTTTCTTTGAACCACTTCCATCCTCTTTATCACGAGTTCGCTTTGTAGTTTTTTAAAGAAGCTATCGATAGAAAGTTGCTTGGTACAGCTTTTCAGAATGTTTCGAAAATAAGTTAGGGAAACATCATCAAACTGCGCAACTACACGACAAACCTGCAATTTCTTTGGATGGTATTTGTTGATGAAGTCGACCACGTCTTGATATTTTCCTAACACCTCTTTTATTTGCGCCGAACCTATTGCAAGTTCACTCACACGGACGCCACGCTCATGCTTTTCAATAATTCCTTGCTTACTTCTAAAGAAAGCATTTCCTTATTCCTTTTCTCACCACTACCACTACCACTTGCGAAACTAAGCCTTTTAGGACGCATGATTTACGTAAAATACCGTAAAAGGATGAACGTAAAAAATCACGATTAAAACACAGTTAATATCAGAACGCACAGGGCACAACCACATGAAGCCGACGAGAACAGAGGAATGTCCCAAGCCACGCTAATTGAGGGTCCCTCCGAGGTAGAAATGCTGCCTTCTATCGGCGGAAATAAGAAATACATCCGGCGCTATGAGTACCATCTACGTGCACGGGTATTGTTTACTTCGGTAGTCGAAAAAAAATTCGGGTGTAGAGTAGAACGTGTTCGAATTGTACTTCGCGTGTCGAAAAATTTGGATACAACCGGTACGACGAAAATTGCTTACTTCGTGAGTTGAAATAAAATTCGGGTGTAGAGTCGAAAAATTGCTCGAATTTTACTTCGGATGTTGGAAAATTCGAATGAAGATACGTTCGTGTGTAGAGGTTCCACTGTAATTGTATCACACATGTAAAAATTAATAAACATATACATATATAAAAATAAAAGCGAATATGTAAAGTAAAAGTTAAAAAGGATCAGTGACTTGGAACGAGACTAAAAAACTAGATCGCTAAGGACTAAGTTTTCTCTGTTTCTCTCCCTGTACAGTGACTTGGGACGAGAACAACAAACTAGAACGCGAAGGACTACGTTTTATCTCTCTCTCTCCCTGTACAGTGACTTGGGATGAGAATAAAAAACTAGATCGTGAAGAACGACGTTTTCTCTCCCCCTCTCCCTATACAGTGACTTGGGACGAGAATAAATATCTGAATCGAGAAGAACAATGTTTCTCACTCTCTATCTCCCTGTATAGTGACTTGGGACGAGAAAAAAGATTTGGATCGCTCTCTCTCTCTCTCTCTCTTGTTACGAGAGTACTGGCTCACTCACTCTTCGTCAATAAACGGTTATTTGACTAAAGAAAAAATACTAAAAGGACTAAGAAATTGCAAAATAACATGTTCCTTTTATTTAGTATTTAAAAAAAAAACTTCAGTTTGTAAGAAGAATGAACTAAACGTCAAACTCTTATGCAAAGTGAAATCGTGATTCTCTCTCTCTATCGTAACGATAGAGTGCAAACTGCGTAGCATAAATAAACTTAACGCTAGTTCATCTTTGAAAACAGATTGAAGACTATTCAAAGAAAACATTTTTTAAAAAGACAAAAATTCACTTAAAATATTTTCTAAAAATATTCATCCCATTGATCCATAAAATACAAAATTTCTCTCGGTATTTAGTACATATGGAGTGAGGATCAATGAGGCCTAAGTAAGGCGGGTGAGATATAAAAAATATAGAGGTAAATCTATAAATATCAACAAGAATTTATAAAGAAATAAAATAAATACTAAAAACTTAAAGCCTTTCACACACTTCCCATACACTGGGGGAAGGGTCGGCCATATTCTCTCTCTCTATCGTGGAAAATCCAGAGATAAAAAAAAAAAACCAAGGGTAAAATTTTTCTCTTTCAAAAAGAGTTTCTCTTGAAGATCTTTATTGTTTGAGAAACAGTTGAAAGAATAACCAACCAGTCGAAAGCCAAAAACCAAAACAAGTACTTCACCAAATTGTAGAAAATTTGAGGTTAGTGTGAGCAAGGAATCAATGTTTACACTCGACTCAGCAGAGAAGAACTGGAGAACTTTGGAATAGTGATGGTATCCTGCCGAGTGGTGGCGCTAGTGTACACCCAGCAACCCAACCCCTCGATCGCCCGCGAATTTTGAAATGGCTGCCGGCCCCGTCGGAGACGTTAGCTATATATATATCCACCGGCTAAATATTTAAAAACAATTTTTTCTTATAAATGTTTCTTTTGTCTAGGGAATACTTCACTATACTAAGCCAAGAAGAGACCGTCAAAAAGTCAAGTGTTCAATTGAGTAAATGTTTTACTGTAATCGCAACAAATAGAAGAACATCGCTGACGACAGATAGAGAAAATTATGTTCCAACAGGTAAAAATGTTATTTTCATTAGTAAAATAAATTTTTGAATATACTTACCCGATAATCATGTAGCTGTCAACTCCGTTGCCCGACAGAATTCTACGGACGGGATACGCCAGCGATCGCTATACAAGAGGGGGGTGTACTCACCAGCGCCATCTGTGGTCAGGTACTCCAGTACTTCTTGACAACACCACCTCAATTTTTTCCTCGGTCCACTGGTTCTCTATGGGGAGGAAGGGTGGGTCAATTAAATCATGATTATCGGGTAAGTATATTCAAAAATTTATTTTACTAATGAAAATAACATTTTTCAATATTAATCTTACCCGATAATCATGTAGCTGATTCACACCCAGGGGGGTGGGTGAAAACCAGTGTACATGTTAATCAAGAAGCTAAGTATCCCGTATTTCATATTATCAGTTATTCAAAATAACAATGAAATTATAAGTACCTGGTAAGGAAGTCGACTTGAACCATTACTCTGCCTTTAATAAGTTCGTCTTCCTTACTGAGCGCAGCGTTCCTCTTAGGAGGCTGAACAACTCTAAGGTGCTGAAGTATAAAGGGTTGCAACCCATACTAAAGGACCTCTACACAACCTCTAACCTAGGCGCTTCTCAAGAAAGAATTGACCACCCGCCAAATCAACTAGGATGCGGAAGGCTTCTTAGCCTACCGTAACAACCCAAAAACAACAATAAAAGCATTCAAGAGAAAGGTTAAAAAAGGTTATGGGATTAAGGGAATGTAGTGGCTGAGCCCTCACCTACTACTGCACTCGCTGCTACGAATGGTCCCAGGGTGTAGCAGTTCTCGTAAAGAGACTGGACATCTTTGAGATAGAATGATGCAAACACTGACTTGCTCCTCCAATAGGTTGCATCCATAATACTCTGCAGAGAACGGTTCTGTTTGAAGGCCAACGAAGTAGCCACAGCTCTCACTTCGTGTGTCCTTACCTTCAGCAAAGCAAGGTCTTCATCCTTCATGTGAGAATGAGCTTCTCTAATCAGAAGCCTTATGTAATACGAAACTGCGTTCTTGGACATAGGCATCGAAGGTTTCTTAATGGCACACCATAAGGCCTCTGATTGTCCTCGTATAGGTTTTGACCTTTTAAGATAGTACTTTAGAGCTCTGACAGGGCAAAGAACTCTCTCTAGCTCGTTACCCACCATGTTGGAAAGGCTAGGAATTTCGAACGACCTAGGCCAAGGACGTGAAGGAAGTTCATTTTTTGCCAAAAACCCGAGCTGTAAGGAACATGTAGCTGTTTCGGATGTGAATCCTATGTTCCTGCTGAAGGCGTGAACCTCACTAACTCTTTTGGCTGTTGCAAGGCAGACGAGGAAAAGTTTTGAGAGTAAGGTCTTTGAAAGAGGCTGACTGGAGAGGTTCAAATCTAGGAGACATAAGGAACCTTAAGACTACGTCTAGATTCCAGCCTGGAGTGGACAAGCGACGTTCTTTAGAGGTCTCGAAAGACTTAAGGATGTCCTGTAGATCTTTGTTGGAGGAAAGATCCAAGCCTCTGTGGCGGAAAACTGTTGCCAACATACTTCTGTACCCTTTTATCGTAGGAGCCGAAAGAGATCTAACATTCCTAAGATGCAACAGGAAGTCAGCAACTTGGGTTACAGAGGTACTGGTAGAGGAAACTGCATTGGCTCTGCACCAGCTTCGGAAGACTTCCCACTTGGATTGATAGACTCTGCGAGTGGATATCCTCCTTGCTCTGGCAATCGCTCTGGCTGCCTCCTTCGAAAAGCCTCTAGCTCTAGAGAGTCTTTCGATAGTCTGAAGGCAGTCAGACGAAGAGCGTGGAGGCTTGGGTGTACCTTCTTTACGTGAGGTTGACGTAGAAGGTCCACTCTTAGAGGGAGAGTCCTGGGAACGTTGACCAGCCATTGCAGTACCTCTGTGAACCATTCTCTTGCAGGCCAAAGGGGAGCAACCATCGTCAGCCGTGTCCCTTCGTGAGAGACGAACTTCTGAATAACTCTGTTGATGATCTTGAACGGCGGGAATGCATATAGATCGAGGTGGGACCAATCCAGCAGAAAAGCATCCACGTGAACTGCTGCCGGGTCTGGGATTGGGGAACAGTACAATGGGAGCCTCTTGGTCATCGAGGTAGCGAACAGATCTATCGTTGGCTGACCCCACAAGGCCCAAAGCCTGTTGCACACGTTCTTGTGAAGGGTCCATTCTGTGGGGATGACTTGACCCTTCCTGCTGAGGCGATCTGCCGAGACATTCATATTGCCTTGAATGAATCTCGTTACCAGCGTGAGGTTTCGACTTCTTGACCAAATGAGGAGGTCCCTTGCTATCTCGTACAGCTTCCTCGAATGAGTCCCTCCCTGCTTGGAGATGTACGCCAAGGCTGTGGTGTTGTCGGAGTTCACCTCCACCACCTTGCTTAGCAGGAGGGACTTGAAGTTCATTAAGGCCAGATGTACTGCCAACAACTCCTTGCAATTGATGTGAAGCGTTTCCTGTTCCTTGTTCCATGTTCCCGAGCATTCCTGTCCGTCCAAGGTCGCGCCCCAGCCCGAGTCTGATGCGTCCGAATAGAGATGAAGATTGGGGGTCTGAACAGCTAACGAGAGACCCTCCTTGAGAAGGATGTTGCTCTTCCACCACATGAGAGTGGTCTTCATCTCTTTGGTAACAGGAATAGAGACCGCTTCGAGCGTCATATTCTTGTCCCAGTGAGCTGCTAGATGGTATTGAAGGGGGCGGAGGTGGAGTCTCCCTAACTCGGTGAACAGGGCTAACGATGACAGGGTCCCTGTTAGACTCATCCACTGTCTCACCGAGCATCTGTTCCTCTTCAGCATGCTCAGGATGCACTCTAGGGCTTGGTTGATTCTTGGGGCCGACGGAAAAGCCCGAAAAGCTTGACTCCGAATCTCCATTCCCAGGTAAACGATGGTTTGGGAAGGAATAAGCTGGGACTTCTCTAAGTTGACCAAAAGACCCAGTTCCTTGGTCAAGTCCAAAGTCCATCTGAGACTCTCCAGACAGCGACGACTTGTGGGGGCTCTTAAAAGCCAGTCGTCTAAATAAAGGGAGGCTCTGATGTCCGCCAAGTGGAGGAATTTGGCAATATTCATCATCAGTCGCGTAAACACCATAGGTGCCGTGCTTAGGCCAAAACACAGGGCTTGGAATTGGTACACAACCTTTCCAAAAACGAATCTCAGAAAAGGTTGGGAGTCTGGATGAATGGGGACGTGAAAGTAGGCGTCTTTCAGATCCAACGAGACCATTCAGTCCTCCTGCCTGACCGCTGCTAGGACCGACTTCGTCGTCTCCATAGTGAACGTCTGCTTGGTGACATAAGCATTGAGCGCACTGACGTCCAGCACCGGTCTCCAACCTCCTGTCTTCTTGGCCACCAGGAAGAGACGGTTGTAAAAGCCCGGGGATTGATGATCCCGGACTATCACCACTGCCTCCTTCTGTAACAGGAGCGACACCTCTTGATGTAACGCTAGCCTCTTGTCCTTTTCCTTGTAGTTGGGAGAGAGGTTGATGGGAGAAGTGGTCAGAGGGGGATTGCGGCAGAATGGGATCCTGTAACCCTCCCTTAGCCACTTGACAGACTGGGCGTCTGCACCTCTTCTTTCCCAAGCTTGCCAGAAGGTCTTGAGTCTGGCTCCTACGGCTGTCTGGAGAGGAGGAGAGTCAATGTTTGCTTTTCGAAGACTTGGTACCTTTCTTGGACCTGCCCCTGTGACCGTCTGGGCGGGTACTTCCTCGGCTGGGGGCTCTGCCACGAAAGGGCGGAATAAATCTGGTAGCAGGAGTATCAGCCACTGGGGTGCGGTAAGTTCTTGGTACTGAAGGTGCAATCTTAGCCTTCCGTGGTGAAGAGGCCACGAGGTCATGCGTATCCTTCTGTATAAGAGCCGCAGACATTTCCTTGATAAGATCCTCAGGAAACAGGAACTTAGAAAGAGGAGCAAAAAGTAACTGTGACCTTTGGCAAGAGGTGATACCAGTGGAAAGGAAGGAGCAAAGTTGTTCCCTTTTCTTGAGGACTCCCGATACAAACATAGAGGCAAGTTCGCCGGAACCATCGCGAATTGCTTTGTCCATACAGGACATAATCAGCATGGCCGAGTCTTTGTCAGAAGGGGCAGTCTTCTTGCTCAAGGCCCCCAGGCACCAGTCGAGGAAATTAAAAATTTCAAAGGCGCGAAAGACTCCCTTTAAGAAGTGGTCCAGGTCAGAAAAGGTCCAGCAGACCTTAGAGCGTCTCATAGCTGACCTTCGTGGAGAGTCAACCAAACTTGAGTCAGCCTGGGCAGAGGCAGGGACCCCCAAGCCTGGTTCCTCTCCCGTGGCATACCAGACGCCCGCCTTAGAAGCCAGCTTAGGAGGCGGAAACATAAAAGACGTCTTTCCCAGTTGCTGCTTGGACTGCAACCAATCCCCTAACATTCTCAAAGCTCTCTTTGACGATCTGGCGAAGACAAGCTTAGTGTAGGCAGACTTAACAGGTTGCATGCCTAGAGAGAACTCGGATGGAGGAGAACGAGGGGTAGCAGAAACAAAGTGTTCAGGGTATAACTCTCTGAAAAGAGTAAGGACCTTGCGAAAGTCAATGGAGGGTGGCAATGACTTGGGTTCCTCCACATCAGATGCAGGATCATCCAGGTGAGCCGCTTCATCCTCAGAAACCTCATCACCTGAGTGTTGAGAAGCGAGAGGTAACGATAAAGCAGTATGCTGAATGGCTGAATCCTGAAGAACGGGTGCATGCGCACTAGCGGATTCATCCTCAAGACTCTGCTGAAGAGGATGAGGGCTGGTAATGACAAAGTCCTGAGGCTGGGATGAAGGAGGTTCTGCGGGGGTCTGAGGAGCAAGCGTGGTGAGAGGCGAATGCTGTAAAGCATGAGGCTCATGCTGCATAGTCTGCGGTTCAAGTTGAATAGGAAGCGGCTTAAGCTGAGAAGAATGTGGTTGGTGCATGCGTTGAGGTGGCTGTCTCATAGCATGAGGTTCCTGCCTCAAGGGTTGCGCTTGCCTCAAGGGTTGAGGTGGCTGCGCAGAGAGAGGCTCTTGTCCCACGAGTTGAGGTTCTAGCCTCAAGAGTTGAGGTGCTTGCCTCGAGAGTTGAGGTTCTCGCCTCGAGGAAAGTGGAGGTGGCTGCTGCAAGAGTTGAGGTTGCTGCCTCAAGGATGGTGGAGGTTGTCGCACCGCAAGAGGTTGCTGCCTCGAGGATGGTTGCAACGCAAGAGGCTCCTGCCTCAAGGGTAGAGGAGGTTGCTGCAAAGCATAAGACTCCTGCCCCAAGTGTTGAGGAGGTTGCCGCGTGGCAAGAGGCTCCTGCCTCAAGGAAAGTGGAGGTTGCTGCACAGCGCTGGTATCTGGCAACTCCCAAAGCGGCAGCTCACGCATGGAGGTAGCTTGAGGAACCTCAACCTCATACGTCTGGCAGGCTGGACTGCGCAGAGGTGGGGGAGCGCTCGCAGGAGGAGGTGTGATAACCTTCTCTGCCTGAAACTCCTGCATCAACACCGCAAGCTGCGACTGCATAGTCTGCAGCATAGCCAACTTGGGAACAACAGAAGTTAAGGTCTGTTGAGGCATAGCTTTAACAGAAGTTGAGGTCTGTTGAGGCAACGCTTTACCTCTCTTAGGAGGCGTGCAGCCATCCGATGACTGCGGCGAGTCCGAGCTAGCCCAGTGGCTACACCCGGGTTGTTGGACTCGCGCGGTCTGGACCTTACGCTTAAGAGGCCTTGAGACCTGGGTCCAGCGTTTCCTCCCGGAAACATCTTCTGCAGACGAGGAAATAAAGGGCTCAATCGTCTGAGAGTGGAAGTGACGATCTCTATAAGATACGCCCGCAACCACTGAGGATACTACTGTGCGCCGATCAAGGCCTGCCGAACCCTTTTGCCCTTCGACATTGCTTCTCCCCTGGGCTTGGGAGCTTGCAAGAGGTCCCGGACTGGGAGGACGACTGGCACGCACAGAAGTATCCTCATGCGCAACACTGACACTGACACTAGGCACAGCACTGGCACTACCACTTCCCACTGCACTTTTCACTTTAAGTTCCTTGACATCTGCCAAGAGAAACTTGTGGTCACTCACTACCGACTCCACCTTATCACCTAAAGCCTGAATGGCACGTAAAACATCCGACATATCAGGCTGAGCACTAATAATAGGTTCGGGGGTAGCCACTACAGGGGGAGGAAAAGGTTGAGGATCATGGGGGGAGGAATAAAGTAAAGAGCGAGCCGAACTCCTCCTAACTCTCTCTCTCTCTAACTTAGTCGTATACTTGTCCTACATCGTCTTTGGGGAGGAGCTTGAGAATGGTCGGACATCTTGAATCAGAGAACAGTCAAGGGGGGATTCCAAATTAAAGCAAAGATCGTTATACCATTAATCAAAATCAATCCAAAAGCTATCTAAGCTAAGGGAAAAGCTTCCTGTATAGCGAAAGCTGAAATCTCAGAGCAATACTTCACCAAAACCGTGAACAAAGACTCCAAAATCATAAGCGTATCCATGTAGGTCTTGCCGGAAGCACGACAGAGGAAAAATTGAGGTGGTGTTGTCAAGAAGTACTGGAGTACCTGACCACAGATGGCGCTGGTGAGTACACCCCCCTCTTGTATAGCGATCGCTGGCGTATCCCGTCCGTAGAATTCTGTCGGGCAACGGAGTTGACAGCTACATGATTATCGGGTAAGATTAATATTGAAAAATACAAAATACTGCACGGTTTGACCCACTTCTAAATTATGCAGGAAAGGGATGACTTTGTTTTGCCCCTACAACTTTACAAAATAGTGAAAAAAAAAAAAAACACACCTGAACCTTCACCCCACTTTGGGGTTCCTTTTAATTATAGTCTGTCTTAAAAACTAAACCTGCCAATAATAAAAACCTTGAAACTCATGGATAACAACTCGACCAATACAAAAGTGAAAATAATATGATGGAATGTTCTATCCATTACTAATAAACCATTAAATGACAAACCTTCTTTATCCTTATCCTTTTCCTTTTCCTTTTCTTTGCCTTCTCCATCCTTTTCTCCTTCGACACCAGCATCACCTTCCTTTTCTCCTTCTTCCATGGGAGTTTCCTTCTCAACACCATTTTCCTTCGAAAACAAAGAGCATGAGAATATCACAAAATGTTCTAAGTAATTAGTATTTTTCCTAAAAATAAAAACCTGAATGTTTTGATAATATGACTTCAGCGAAGCTGCAATGGCCATTAAAATTATAAGACAGTTATAAATACATTAATGCCTCACAACACGAAATTAATTGATTCACAATAGTCAATTACTTTTAGTGAGGCAGATTTGCACCGACTTGCTGGGGTGCCCTTTTAGCTCGGAAAAGTTTCCTGATCACTGATTAGTTGGACAAGATAATTCTAACCTATCAGATAGCAGGAAACTTTTCCAAGCTAAAAGGGCACCGCTGCGAGTCAGTGCAAGTGTCTCTCATTAAAAAAAATTGAGTGTAGTGGCTTTAGTAGAGTGATTTTTTCGTCTTGAGTCACCTTTTACATGCAATTAGCCTAATTCGTTCCAGACCCAACAAAAACACCACATTAAATGATTATGAAAAGGATACACTCCACTATACAGTACTCAACGAATGACTACAATTATTTGGACCATTTAATAATAAATTGACCATTGGTTACCTGTAAAAGAAACTTAAAATATGGTATTTTTATTATAAAATATATTTCTAAATATACTTACCAGTTAGTTACATATACATAGCTTGAATCTCGCGTTTCGACACGGCACGACAGAAAATTCAAATTCGTGGCGATCGCTGCCATGACAGTAGGTGGTCATACATGAACGCCATCACTCGTAGGTTATCAGAACCATTCCTAACATTCTTCAGAAATTCCATGTCTCTGTTTTCAGAGGGGAGGAGGGAGGGCCCTTTTATATATGTAACTACCAGGTAAGTATATTAAAAAATTTATTTTATAATAAAAATATAACAAATTCGTAGATACTGTAATTTGTATTTTTCCTAGCTATACAAACCTTAGCTATTTAATAGGGGTATTACTTTCGGCGTACCTGAAATGATGAACCATTAGAATTTAACAAGGGTTACTACCCCACCGCTAGTTAGCGGGGGGTAGGGGAGGGTAGCTTGCTACCCCCCCACACACCTGTGCTTGAGCTCACTTTGCTTGGAGGTAGGACTTCAAGGGCAAGTTTGATTAAATAGCTAAGGTTTGTATAGTTAGGAAAAATAAAAATTATCAACGAATTTGTCATTTGTTAACTGACATACAAACCACGCTATTTAATAGGGGTGACTCACCCATTAGGAAGGGTGGAACGTCCCAGCCAGTACTGGCTTTTGGCTTTGCCCAGGGGCTCATTATTTGAGTGTGTCAGTACTCAACAATAAGGAGTCCCTGCACCTCGCTAAAACTTTGCTACGCAAGGACTGCGGCCTACGCAAGCTGTGTGTGAAGGTCTAATAAAGTGTGACTCGTCCTAGGAAATTGACCTGTAGTCTTTTAGATGGAAACTTTAGGCTAGGACTCTCCCAATACCACCTCGTCAAGGTATGGGGACATGACAGTATTAACTTAATACTAGGAACACAAGGAAACATGGTTTACCTGCAGTGGTTTAAGGTCAGCTGTGCAGAGAACCCAGGAGGCTGCTTTCCCCAAGAGAGGGGAAGATGAAGAAAAGAATAAGGGCCAGACAAACCTTTTCATTCATGCAGACTAAGACCAGGTAACAATGCCCTCAACCTTCTGCTACTTGTCCAATAAGGAGCCTGAGGTTTTAAACCAGCTGTTGTGCAGCCACCACAGGGCCGATAGAGAACGTATCGAGCCTCCTGTGGGTCACATCTTGCAGGTAGTGGGCTGTGAAGGTCGTCTGATGCTTCCACACCCCAGCCTGAAGAACCTGCGTCACTGAGAAATTCTTCTTGAAGGCCAGGGACGTAGCTACGCCCCTGACATCATGTGCTCTAGGGCGACGTGACGGAGGAGGGTCTGGATTCAGGGACAGATGGATCACCCTACGAATCCATGCCGAGATGGTGTTCTTGGTGACCCTCCTCTTAGTCCTCCCAGTGCTAACAAACAATGCTTGCACCTGAGGACGGACTGCAGCCGTTCTTTTGAGATACAGCCTCAAGCTCCTTACTGGGCACAGTAGGAGATGGTCTGGGTCATCTGTTACAGAACGGAGACTCGAAATCTGGATGGAGTCGAACCGATGGGCCGCCACCCCTGGATTCTGAGTCTTAGCAATAAACTCAGGGACGAATTTGAACGTTACCTCCCCCATCCCCTTGAATGGGCGATGTCATACGAGAGACCAAGAAGTTCACTGACTCACTTGGCCGAAGCCAAACTAGTAGGAACACCGTCTTCCAAGTTAGGTGGCGATCTGAAGCCTGGCGTAATGGTTCATAGGGAGGTCTCTTAAGAAACCTGAGAACTAGAACCACGTTCCATGGAGCAGGTCTCACTTCCGACTGAGGGCAGGTAAGTTCATAACTTCATATGAGTAGGGAAAGTTCCAGCGAGGAAGAAATGTCCATTCCTTTGAGCCTGAAGGCTAAACTTAAGGCTGAGTGATAGCCTTTCACCGCCGAGACTGAAAGGCGCATTTCTTCCCGCAAATACACGAGGAACTCCGCTAATGCTGGAATAGTGGTATAGACTTTCCACTTTGCCTGGTAGACAGATGCGGATGATTTTCGCAGATGTCCAGACGTCCTGATCGCAGCTTGTTGCGAAAATCCTCTCTTAGTGAGGAGATGCTGGATAGTCTGGAGGTGTGAAGTCGTAGCGAAGCTACGGCTTTGTGGAAGATGTTGGCATGTGGTTGTCTGAGTAGATCGTGTCGCGGGGGGAGTTTTCTAGGAAGTTCCGTTAGGAGTTGCAGAAGGTCCGGACACTATTCCGTGTGCTGCCATAGCGGAGCTAAGAGGGTCATTGAAAGATTGACCGATATTTTGGTCTTGTTGAGCACCCTCCTCATCAGACAGAACGGAGGAAAGGCGTACACGTCGATGTTGTCCCACTATTGTTGGAAGGCATCTTGCCAGAGCGCCTTGGGATCCGGGACTGGGAAGCAGTATAGCGGGAGCTTGAAATTCAACGCTGTCGCAAACAGATCCACAGTCGGGGAACCCCACAAAGTCAGGACTTTGTTGGCTACTAGATGATCCAAAGACCACTCGGTACTCACTATCTGAGACGCTCTGCTCAGATTGTCGGCGAGCACATTCCTCTCGCCTGGAATGAAACGTGCCGATAGCGGAATCGAGTGGACTTCGGTCTATCTCAATATCTCTACTGCAAGATGGGATAGCTGTTTCGAAAAGGTACCTCCTTGCTTGTTGATGTAAGCCCCTACTGTGGTGTTGTCGCTCATCACCACCACAGATTGACCCGCCAGGTATTGTTGGAACTGTTGAAGGGCCAAGAAAACGGCCTTCATCTCTAGAAGATTTATATGGAGACACTTTTCTGATTCTGACCACAGGCCTGAGGTCTTGTGGTGTAGAACGTGCCCCCCCCCCATCCCTTCTTTGAGGCGTCCGAAAACAGCATCAAATCCGGGGGGAGGACGAGAAGATCCACTCCTCTTCGTAGGTTTTCGTCTGTCACCCACCACTGGAGGTCCGTCCGTTCCGCAGGTCCCATAGGGATCATGACGTCCGGGGAATCGTAACCTTGATTCCACTGGGACTTGAGTCGCCACTGGAGGGATCTCATCCTGAGGCGACCGTTGGGAACTAGACGTGCCAAAGATGAGAGGTGACCGAGGAGACGTAACCACGATTGGGCTGGAAGCTCTTCTCGTCTGAGAAAAGGGCTTGCGACCTTCCTCAGCCTTGCTATCCTGTCATCTAATGGGAAGGCTTTGTGGAGATTGGTGTCTATAATCATGCCTAGGTATACCAGTCTTTGAGTGGGAAGCAGAGAGGACTTATCGAGATTTACCATGATCCCCCTATCCTGGCAAAGTCCCAGAAGTTTGTCTCGGTGTTGAAGAAGGGATGACTCCGAGTCTGCTAGGATCAGCCAGTCGTCCAGATAATGGAGGAGACGGATGCCGATCCTGTGCCCACGACGATATTAGGGTGAACACTCTGGTGAAAACCTGTGGTGCTGTGGAGAGACCGAAACACAGCACCTTGAACTGGTACTCCTTATTGTTTAGGCTGAATCTTAAGTACTTCCTCGAAGACAGATGGACTGGGATCTGGAAGTACGCGTCCTTCAGATCCAGTGTACACATGAAGTCTTGCGGTCTCACTGCGAGTCTGACCATGTCTGCGGTCTCCAAGCTGAACGGAGTTTGCTTGACAAACTTGTTCAGAGCCGAGAGGTCGATGACTGGTCTCCAGCCTCCAGACGCCTTCTTTACAAGAAAGAGTCGACTGAAGAAGCCTGGGGACCCGTCGAGGACCTCTTGGAGAGCGCCCTTCTTCAACATGGTCTGGACTTCTGCCCGAAGGGCCGGCCCCCTTGCTGATCCCATGGCAAGGGAGCTCAATGACACTGGATTCGTCGTCAGGGGAGGTAGAGATGTTGTGAACAGGACGCGATACAGTGAACCCTCGTTTATCGCGGTAGATAGGTTCCAGACGCGGGCGCGATAGGTGAAAATCCGCGAAGTAGTGACATCATATTTACCTATTTATTTAACATGTATATTCGGACTTTTAAAACCTTCCCTTGTACGTAGTACTGTTAACAAACCACCCTTTAATGTACAGAACACTTAATGCATGTACTACAGCACCCTAAACTAAAACAGGCACAAATATTAAAGGCGATTTTATATCATGCGTTTCCTAAACACCTAAAAAGCACGATAAAAAATGGCAACCAATGTTTTGTTTACGTTCATCTCTGATCATAATGAAGAAACAAACTCATTTAGTGTACAGTACACATATATGTATAGGTTAGTTTTTGCATCGATTATATTGATTATACAGTACAGTACTGTATGTTGATTTGTTTATTACCAATGTTTTAGTTTACGTATTTTTCTTAGGACTTCCAAATGAAATGTTTTTCTTTATGACGCCGCCTGAAACGACGGCGTGTACGCTCAGTAAACAACCACGCTCAGAACAAACAAGGCATTTAACGCGCATGATGATAGTGATAAATAATGATACAGTACATACAGTATTTACAGTAAAAGCATTTACAAAATATGTTACCTTACAAATATAAATTATACAGTATTGTACGTAGCAAAGCAGGAAAACAATTTACGAGAGAGAGAGAGAGAGAGAGAGAGAGAGAGAGAGAGAGAGAGAGAGAGAGAGAGATTGTTTTACGTACGTAAATGTAAATTTTAAACAAAAAAAATATGATAGGTTACAACATGTAGACTTTTAAAACCTTCCCTTTAACTTAATGCATACAGTACGTACATTACTAAACTATAAAACAGGCAGTAAGAATATTAAAGTAAAAAATAAAGATTGTTACTGTACTCACCACGAAAGAAGTTGAAGAAAAACTTGAATGGTGATGGCGATGAATTTGCTGCACAGTAGA
>NW_027168660.1:35000-57500 GCF_036898095.1 Palaemon carinicauda
AGGGAGAAAAAGTCTGGGGGGGAGGGGGCCTGCCTCGAAGGCTTACGAGAAGACAGCTTAGTCCTCGGAGAAGTCACTGCGTCCGAAACTCCTCTTTTTCTCTTCAGGGGGGTAGACGCAGCCAAGGATTTGTGGCCCAATTCAGAGAGAACAGGCTTGAAGGCCTGCGTAACCACTCTGACTAGTGCCCCAAACCAAGGCTGCTGGCTGACAGCTGTGCTGTCAGACACTCCCTCTGGAGGGACAGGGATCGACCGATCCCTGGGAGGAGTTTCCATAGGGGGGTTCGCCTGTAAAGAAAAGGAAGAAGAAATGTCCCTGGACCTTTCTGGAACCTTCCTCCCCACCGGCGAGCGCGCTGTTCTGCACTTGGTGGGGGGGGGGGGAATGTGGCGATGGCGACCTTGCCGTGTGTTGTCCTGCAGCCTCACGCGCAAGAGGGTATTGACGATCGCGCTGGGGAATACGCGGGGTCGCGTGCGGGAGACTGCTGATGCGCGCGTGCGAGGGCGATTGCGGGGGCGCGCGGGCGAGCGATGGCGCATAGAAGCGTGCGCAGGAGACACAGGAGAGTGCGCAGGAGGCTGATTGTGCGCTCGCAGGATCAGGATGAAGGGCCCGTGGGCGGGGGGGGCGAGAGAGATCACGCGCCCCAGAAAATGTTGTAGGGCGCGCGCAGGAGAGAACCTGTGTTCGTTGGCGCACGTCAGGCTGGCGGTGTGTAGCTGCTGTAGGGGATGGGCGTGGGCGCGCAGGTGAATGCGCGCGATTGGGCGCTGGCGAGTAGAAGTCTTAGACTTCCCTACCACACCCAGATCCGAAAATCGTGGGCGAGCAGGAGATCATTGGCGCGCAGGAGAGCGCTGGCACGTTGGCGAGCGTTGACGCGTAGGAGAACGTTGGCACGCAGTAGACTGCGCGCTGGCACGCTATCTCAGGAACAGCAGCAGGTGAGCGCCTGTACGCTATCTCAGGAACCTCAGCAGGTGAGCGCCTGTGCGCTATCTCAGTGAGGTCAGGTGATCGTTGGCACGCATAGGACATGTGCTCGTGATAGCGCGTACGCCCTTGTTGCCCCCGAAGGGACCGGTGCCTGACCATGAAAGATAGGTTTAGTTGGCGCATAAAGTGCATCAGCTGCCAGGAACGGCGACGGCAGGTCAGCAGGTCTGTCGGGTGGAAGGTCGACGTGTCATTTGAAAGGACAACCTTCCACCGAAGGGGATCGCGAACGATCCGCAGAGAGATCCAGGGTCGTAGCCGGAACGGTCGGTGATTGATGACGAGGCTCCTCTGCGGCGGACTGCAACGACGATAATGAACTGAAGATGCGCCTCCTCACCATCTTATAAGGTGAAGGAAGGCCTCTCCGGCAAAGAGGAAGGCAAGCCTTGCGACGTATACGCCCTCTGGGGGCCGTTGGATCAGCAAGCTGACCTTCAGCATTCCTCCGAAGAGGAGTCTCTGTGAGTGAACTCCCCCGAGGGAGAGAATCACCAGCAGGAGAGACTGTTGGACTTAAGACCTATCACACTGTTGGCCCCTACACTGAGGGCATAAGGAGTGAGGATCGGTGTCCAAAGCCGACATAAAGGTACCACAAGGGCAGCCGGCTTGTCCAGGGCACGTACGCATGATGAAAGAATAGAGGCCAACTTCAAACACACACTGAAAGAAAAAGCAAAACAGATTATGGCAGTCAAAAACGGAGGAGAGTGCAGACAGGTCTGTCGTCTCTCCGAGCCAAAAGTAAAGTGAAGCACTCACTGTGTGTGAGGGGGGATCCCTATCCCCCCGCTAACTAGCGGAGGGGTAGTAAACCCTCGTTAAAATTCTTATGGCTCGTCATTTCAGCTACGCCGAAGTAATTACCCCATGTAAATAGCGTGGTTTGTATTTCAGTTACGGAACAATTTGAAATTATTGAATTCTGATTGGATATAAAAAAAATGACCAACGGCAATTTACTATGTAAAGCAGGATCCAATTAAGTCGTTTCAATTTACCTCACACACCTAAAAGTTCAGTGTTCCGACACTAAATTACTGCTGAATTGATCAAAATGGCATCTACACTGGAGTTGTGGAGGCCAATGTGGTAACGTTCTTCACTGGTGAACGCCAGACGGGGGTTCGAGTCACGCTCAAACTCGTTAGTTTCTTTATTCCCTGCAATCTCACCATCCTTATGAGCTAAGGATGGGGGGTTTGGGGGAGCCTATACATCTATCTGCTAAGTCGTAGCTTGGGTGGAGAGGGGGCTTGGGCCCTGATCACATGTATATAGGGTCAGTCTCTAGAGCATTGTCCTGCTTGATAGGGCAATGTCCCTTGCCACTGCCATTCATGAGCAACCCTTAAACCTTTAATTCTAGAAACTTGGGGGAGCGAGAAAAAGCATGTCAGGCGAAAAATTTTAAAGAAAATGTGCTGATTTTCAAAAACATCCTATATCTTTCTGATAAGAACTTACCTGGGTTATTTTATTATACCTGATTGCAAGAGTTCGGGGAGCCTTTATATATCAGCGGCCAGTTCCTCACACAATAAAAAATAGACATCAACTAACCTAAACTTTCCCACCCCTAACCTAACTTACAAGCCCTGTTCTTACCTACATACCTAACGGGGGGGGGGGGCTAATGCCCCCGGCGACCCCCTTACACTACTGTATTCTAAGTTAGACGTAATAATGCATACAGGTGGCCGCTATCATACACACACCCCGTTTTTTTATACATGATTGCAATAGTTCCGAATAAGGGTGATATGCTGCTGGACTGTCATCATACATACATCCCACTTCTTCAATAGGAATATTGTGCTACAGTAAGTATATACCTACTTTTCCTCAGGTGTATGTATGATAGCAGTCACCTTTATGTATTATTATGTCTAACTTAGAATACGGTAGTGTAAGGGGGTTCGCAGGGGGGCGTTAGTCCCTCCGTTGAGTAAGTAGATAAGGACACGGCTTGTAGGTTAGGTTAGGGGGGAAAGTTTAGGTATTATTACAGTTTCAACCATTATGGGAAATCTATTATATTAATATTTTTCCCGAGTAAAGCAAGTCTTTTGTAGTATTTCTGTATAATATTATCTGTCGCAAATGCCTAGTTCTTTATATATCGACGATCAAACTCACGCTACTCATGTCTTCCTCCCAGATTTTTTCTAAGTCTGTTGTTATTGTTGACAGTGTCTTGTTTTTGCTCAAATGAGCCCTGTAACCACTGTAATCCGCAGACAAACCAGTCCACTATGAAGTCTTACACGTTTGGCCAATCGCAGCGCCTATCCACTATGACGTCTTACAGGTTTGGCCAAAAACAGGCTCACAGCGCGACAATACATTATCTTACCCAGGCATTTCATTTCGTTCTTAGACATGGAGACCATAGCAAGCACGTCATCTCATGTTGCACAGGAAGTTGAAATTCCATCTTCTTGTCCTGACTGTTTACTAACTTACAATGAATTTGTTGTAACTTAATCGGGGAATATTGAAAAACTAGTAGATTTGTGCCAGAGACACAATTTAATTTTACAAAATAAAAATTGTCCTGCATGTCAAGGAACCTTCGCAACGGCTTCACGTTTTCCTCAAAGCAGCAGCACATCTTTATGAACCAACAGTTTAAGGTAAGCTTCATTGATCTATAGAGTATATTATAATGGTGATAGTATAACGATGTATACAGCAGTACCATCACTTTGGATTTGGTTTGATGGATGTGTTAGGTAGTGGCCGTAAGGCGGGGGGGGGGGGGCGCAGGGGCTAGGCCTAGGTAGGGGTACAGGGCCCTAGGTTAGGTGGTTGTATTAGGTTCGGTAGTGCCCCGAAAATCACTGTGGCCTTAAGGGGGGGTCGCAGGGGGGGCGGAGCTCCCTCTGGTAGGCCTAGGTAGGGGTACAGGGCCCCTAGGCTAGGTTAGGTGGGTTTATTAGGTTTGATAGTGCCCTGAAAATCACTGTGGCTTTAAGGGGGGTCACAGGGGGGGGCAGAGCTAGGTAGGGGTATAGGGGGAGGGGTGGTAGAAGGATAACTATTCATTTATTGCAAATATCATTTGACGCCCCCCCCCCCCCACCCAAAACCCCGGTTCCCACCTGGTGTCCCCCATGATTGTTGGGATGAAGTAGGGTCTTTCTGCATTACAACATATGAAACAAAAACAATAAAAACACGGTTACAAACGCTGATTTTTCTAGAAAACTTGTTGTTTTAACTCCAATTACATAGTAAATCTCTAAATCGGATGGTTTGCGGTCAAAATAAACGTTAAATCCGTTGGAACTACACTATTTCAGATGCATCAAATATATTTTTCTTCCAGTTTCCTCATAATGGTTGAAACTGTAACTTTATCAAAGTTTAGGTTAGATGATGTCTATTTTTAATCAACGCGAGAGGGACTGGCCACTGATATACAAAGGCTCCTTCTCCTCAATAGGATTATTACACACACGTAAATCTTGGAGCCTTGCAAATCAGCGGCCAGTTTCTCCAGTGAGCATAAAATATAGACACTAAATAAACTAAACTTAGCCACTAACCTAACCTACAGGCCGTGTCCTTACCTCCTTAACTAACGGGGTTGATAACGCCCCCTTGCACTGCTGTGTTCTTAGTCAGCCGTCATCATACATACAGGTGGCCGCAATCGTACAAACACCCCTAAATCTTTACCAAAATTGGGTGAAGCAATACCCACAAATAGTGAATGATATATATGGTAGGCCGTAACTCTAGGATAGCATGGTACATGGCCACTACGGCCCGTCCAAATTTTGCGTTAGTTGGGTCAGGTTTTCAATCTTTTTATTCTACCCACACCCTCCATTATCATTCTTTACTACTTTAGATGTTAAATTCGGGGGCACTTTTCGATGGGCATAATGATTAAACGGCCTAGCCATGGCCTAGGTAAAGCAAACTTCCGAGCCGGGTTTGGACAAGATAAGGACAGATAATTATTCCGAAATTTCACCATAATGTTAACATACCGTGGCAGGACTCTTTTCCCCTTCATCTCCTTTATCGTTTATTTCGCCATCTTCTTTAGATTCATCTTTTTCATCACCATAGAGCCACTGGTCGTCATCCTGTACATCCGCCATGTTGACTTTTGTAAACAAATTTTACGACTGTTCGTTCGTGTGAATTTTGGCTTCGTTTTGGTCTTCGTCTTCGCGGATTATAAATTTTGATAGGTTTAAGGTATCATATCCATGAAAAAATAAAAGCAAATTGAAATCAAATACAAATTTAAAGTAAATGATATTGAATATAGTATATTTTGTCAAACATCTTTGTACATAAAAATCTGACTTCGTCTTCTTCTCATCTGCTAAGGAATTTAAATATTTTTGGTGGGGAATACTTGATAGTACAGTAATTCATAGGATGTGTGATTAGCCCCGGTATGAGGTAAACTTCAATTGAGTGAGATCAATGAAAAACATGAAATAAACTTCAATTGAGTGAGACCAATGAAAAATAAGGGAGTTTCTTCAAACTGCACAAGAAAATTAGTAGAAAACAAACATAGATTAGAGTTTCCTAAAGAGGCATTTTCAAAAAGAAAAAAATAAATAAATAAACTATAGGCCAAATGTAACCCGTTGTAATTTTCATTACTGTAAGGACCACTGGACCAGCAAGATATTAAGCAGAATTTCAGTTCCTAGTTTAAAATTATTCTTTTTCAGTTCCTAGTTTGAAATTATTCTTATGTAATACATCAAATATTTTCAGGTAAAATTAGTAAATCGTAAAGAAATTTAAATGAAAAGGAAAGGCTTAACTTGAGTAGGCCAATATCATTTTTTTTTTCAAGTATTGTAGGAGTAAAGTGTTGTTAATGTACTCACAGTAAGAGTGTCTCATTATACATAACATTAATAGTATCTTATCATTTTCCAAATTTTGTTTTACACTACCAGCCACAAAACAATAGGATTTGTTTCCTAGTTTACTCATTAACTAAGAGTAGAAGACCTTTTACTGATCTTGTTACTCTGTTAATTCTATTTTACAAATCATTTAGCCGTATCTTGGATCGTGGTGTCCAATGTGATAACGTCCCTGACTGGTGGACGCCAGACTGGGGTTCGAATCTCACCCAAACTCGTTAGTTTCTTTGGCCGCTGCAATCTCACCATCCTTGTGAGCTAAGGATGTTTTTTTTTGGGGGGGGGGACTATAGGTTTATCTGATAAGTCATAAGCAGCCATTGCCTCGCTCTCCTTGGTCCTGGGTTGGGTGGAGAGGGGGCTTGGGCACTGATCATATGTATATATGGTCAGCCTCTATAGCATTGTCCTTCTTGATAGGGCAATGTCATTATTCCTTGTCTCTGCCATTCATCAGTGGCCTTTAAACCTTTAAAATCACGTCTCTAAAAGGAACGTTCGCACAGATGTTTATCTTTTTATAAAATCAACGTTTTATAGAGGATACCCTGTGGTTATTCTTTCTACCTAATTACTCTGAGCACTAAGATACATATGAGAATTTCATAACACACATAAGGCACAAGCTCTACTAGATAGTGGGACCAAAGTGTCATCAATACTCATTTGGATATAACAGAAAATATGTTAAAGTAGTTTACGCTATTTTAAGAATAGAAAACGATGCAACTTCTATAATAAAAAACTACATGTGGAATACTAAACTATATTTTTCACATATGACAAATTTATTTGAAAGACAATGGTGGGGTATTTTATGAAATAATAATAATAATAAAATCATTATATGTTTATGGTTATATAATAATCCGAAGGACAGATTTATTATGTAACTTTTTGGTAAAATTTACGTTTTGTTAAATCCTTCACTGTGAGTAGGAGAGCTAGCGGAAGAATGAGGTAGTTATTGTAATGATGGATTATTTGAGTTATTAAGACTTTGAATAACTAAAGATGGTTTTTCATATATATTTGGATTGATAGTTTCCGACGGTAGCGAATGTCTTGCGTAATTGCATTCTTATGCTGACTATAGTACGAGAATGAGCGTTTTGAATAAGATGCTTGCATTATCATTATTGGAAATGCATCAATTATCAGCAAGTATTATTTCATCTTTTAGTATGGTTGTGAATGATAAAATTGTTTTTATCTGTAATTATTTTAGGTATAGTGTGATAGTTTAGTTAGCTGGAAGTGTTCAAAAGTTTTCTTCTATTTTTTTTGGTCGTACTTCCTCCTTTCCCCTTCTGATCTAAAGGCACTTATGATTTCCATTCTCTGTTTGAATGCTGATATTGATCGAGGAATTTTAACATTAGAACGAATAAGGATTTAGACATGCTATGATTGGAGCATATTGATTAGGCTGTTGATTACCCGGTTTGTATTAGGAATTTGGATTGGATTGCATTTTGAAATGTTGATGCTGATGATTAGGACCCACACCCCTTAAGAATTTGAAATCAACTGCTCTCATGCTCTGTCGAACTGTCTAGTGCTGTTTTCGGTCCACGGAACTGTGAGAGACTGTCTGATATATATATATATATATATATATATATATATATATATATATATATATATATATATATATATATATATATATATATATATATATATAATGCTATTTTTATCATATTAATTTGTCACTTTTTTATTTCCTTCAATGGTGTTAGTTTTAAGATTTAAATTATTTCGTCACTAAAGACAAACCAATACTATTTAATTGAAAGACGAGCCATTAGATTTTTAGCAAGGGTTAACCAACTACCCATTAGTTAGTGGGGGGTGGGGGTAGTAGTTACCCCGCTCACTCACATACCTGGGCTGTCACCCCACTTAGCTTTTGACTCAAGTGGAGAACAGATGTTACTGTTCTTCCCCCTCATCAATTATTGACTTGCCATTACCAACTAAACGTTTTTGTTGCTTTTTCTTTTCCTTTTCAGTGCGTGTGGTCTCTTTTTGGCCGTCTTTATGCGGACCCAGTCAATACGGATAGAATGAATGAGACCTGTTTCTTTTTTTAGGTTTCAGGCGTGGCCCTCTCTTGTTTTGAACAGACCCCTTCGAAGAAGACACTTTTTGAGTTCCTTCAACTTGGCGCGGAGAGGAAGCGAATACCTACTTTCTCGGAGGTGGATCGCTCATCGTTGCTGAGTGTGGGGTTATGAGATCCTAAGGTGTCATCCACTGTATCTGATGAGGATTCCCGCCCTGCCTCTTCCTCCGCCGCTGTTGCTGATGCCAAAGACTATGCTTCCCACCTTGCTGAGTCGACTCTTCCGTTGGGGGTGGAGCAAAGTATGAGGCAGGTTTTTCCTGCGTGTGGGAATCTCTCTAATCCTTGAGTCAGATCTTCCCTAAAGACCCTAATTCAGAGGTCTTCTACAGATCTTCCTGTTCCTGCTGAGCAGTCCTCCCCTTTGAAAGATTTTTACCGTCCTTTTCGAGTTCGCAGAGTGCGTGGTCCTCCTCGTCGTTTCAGACGTTCTCCTTCGCTGCCGGCTAAGAGACGTCTCTTTGGCCCTCCATCTTCGCCCATTGGACGATTTCCCTCAGAGGATCGTCACTCACCAAGATCTCACCGCTCGCCCACTCCTCATCACTCGTAACCTCAGCAGCATACCTCTCCTAGAGATCGTCACTCACCATCTTGTGACGAGTCTCGTCACACTCACTGACAGCCTTCAGGTTCCAACCCTCACCTGCTTTATCAGACTCTACCCAACTCACTGACAGCCTTCAGGTTCCCAACCCTCACCTGCTTTATCGGACTCTACCCAGACTCCCCGTTCGCCATCCTTGAAGCGTTTGCCTGTCCATCGGCACTCTCAGTCCTCTCAGACAGCTGTTCGTATTTCGCCAACTGTCATAGAATCTCCAGATTCTCCGACTGCTTGTTGACCTCCCACAGTTCATGGATCGCCGCCTGTTCATAGTACTCCAGCTTCTTGTCACTCACCTGTAACTCATCAGCTGCCAGCTGTCCATTGTTCTCAGGCTTCCTGTCAATCACCAGCTGATCTTCATTCTACGGCAGCTTGTCATTTGCCAATGACTCACCGACCTCCAACTAATAAGCATTTGGTAGTTTCCTGTCACTCTCTAGTTGCTTGACACTCGCAAAATGCTCACCATTCGCCAGCTGCTCGCCGTCCGCAAGCTGCTCACCGATCATTGGCAGCTTATCATTTGCCAGCTGATCATCGTTCTCCAGCAATGCTTGGCTCTCCTGTCACTCGCCAATCGCCAGTTTCTAGATGTTCGCCAACCAGCCGTCATTCGCCGGACCATAGGCGGTCTCCTTCAGATCGAAGACAGGCTTCCTGACACTCTCCTTCTTGAGCTTCTCGTCATTCGTCTTGTATCAGCACTAGCCAACCCATCGCTCGCCAGTGCCTCGTAAGGGCCCTTCCTCTCATTCACCGGCCCGCAAGCGCCAATCTTCAAATACAGATCGCCTTTGTCCTGTAAAGCGTAAGTCTTCCCACAGTTGCCAGCAACCACCACTCTCTGGTCAGGGTACCCAGAATATCTCATCGGAAGGACGACCCCTAATTTTCTCCCTTTCATGAAGGACCACCCTTAAAGGAACTTAAGAAGCCCCAACAGGTAAGCCGCCCTCTTCCGTTCCCCCGTAAGGTGGAACCTTCAAGGCTGCAGCCGTTCGCCTCTTCACATTCTTCCGTTTGGTCGTTGATTGATCCAGGTGGTAATGACCTACCATTTCAGAAACCCTCAGCTTCGATCCTCTCAGGGGACCTTTCAGCCAGCACAGCAGTGGGTAAGGAAACAGTGGTTCAATGCCCTGGTCAGGGCAGTCCTCCAGGCATTTGTGGAAGGTGTCCCACCTCTTCAATCAAGTAGTACACCTAAGATTCCACTGGAAAAGTCATCCTCTCCTCCAGCTGACCCAAGGCGTAAATTTATGGTTCCCCCTCATGAGCCAGTGGCATCTTCCATCTCTCCCCTCAATCTTCTCCGAACCCTGTAGGGACATTCATCATGTGAGGGATCACCTCGACCCACCCCGAGATAAAGTCTCATGGGTGGATGACTTTGATGAGGATGATGACCATCTTCCAAGAGCTGCTAGTCCAAAGCTATCAGAGGCAGAGCAGAAGGAGTCAGAACATGCCTTCTGGCAGGTCTTGGCCTGCAGGAGGACCATTAATGAGTTATCTGATCCGACGGTACCCCCTCAAGAGGGCAAAGACACAGTCTTGGACCATGTCTATGGCACTCAAAAGCCCCCAAGACCAGTGCAGCCTTGCCCTAGTATAAGGGTCTAACAAGTCTCCGTCGGAAGGCATTGTCACAAATCACCGACTCCTACAGCTCCTTCAAGGCAGGCTCATCCCCTAAATTTCTTCTGTCGCCGTTCGTGCAGCAGAGGAAGTATTACTAGGTCTTCAACAGGCCTCTTCCAGCACTGACTCTCGACCACTCGTTAGACACTTTGACCAGGGGGATCTTCCTCAAGAGACTCTCAGGTCTTCAGGTTTCATTTTTGACTTCAAAGATCCTGAACCAGGAGAAGGTGGAAAAGTACGTCATGCAAGCTACTTTGTGGGTGGATCTCTGGTTGGGATCAGTGGGACACCTCATGAGGACTGCAGACTGGTACAAGAACTCGAGGATGGCAATGGAGACCTTTCTATTATCAGGAACTCAAACCATCGAGTAACTTTTCTTCCAAGTTGCGAACTTGTGGATAAACACAATCCTGCGGTGAAGGGACTCGATGATAGAAAGGTTCTATCATCAGGTTCAACAGAACAAGGTTACAAGACTGAGGAACTTGACTCTGGATGATTTCTCTCAGTTTAGACCGGAAGACGTCGAGCAGTCTGCGGAGAGATGGGGGAAGTCCAACCACGACTCCCTTCTTCATAGGGCATTGACATCTCCCTATAAACCAAATCCTCCGCAGAAGAAACAACAGCCAAAACCACCGATGAACAGGACAGAAGCTGCAACAGTTAATACAAAGGTGTCTAAGAAGCCCTTTCCAGCCAAAGAGCGAAAGGGTTCCAAGTTCTCGCGTGGAAGGAAGAGTTCTTGAGGGGGTGGCCAAGGCCGTAATTGCTAGGACTGGCAATTCTCCCACTTGTCCACCACTGGGGGGATGCTTGCATCGCCACTGGTAGAGTTGGCTGCAGCTCAGGGCTAAACCCTGGACAGTCTCCATGATTTTGTCAGGGTATCGTGTCCCGTTCACCTAATTTCTCCCTCAACTGACTAAAGCTACAGTTCCATCAAGCTCCTATGTGAAGGGGTCTGCAAAGGAGCTAGCCCTCTGACCGAAGTCCAGACCATTTTGGAGAAGGACGCTCTCCTAGAGGTCCTCAAGGACTCACCAGGCTTCTTGTGAAAAAGGCGTATGGAGGCCAGAGACCAGTCATTAACCTCTCAGCTCTGAACAAGTTTGTCAAACAAACTTCGTTCAGCATGGAGACGGCAGACGCGGTAAGACCACAGGACATCATGTGTACACTGGACCTATAGGATGCATACTTCCAGATCCCAATCCATCTGTCTTCATGGAAGTATCTAAGGATCATCCTAGACAACAGGAAGTACCAGTTCAAGGTATTATGCTTTGGTCTTTCCACAGCACCTTAGGTTTTCACGAGAGTTTTCACCCTAGTATCATCTTGGGCTCACAGAATCGGTATCTGTCTCCTACAATATCTGGACGACTGGTGGCTGATTCTAACAGACTCGGTGGCAACCCTTCTTCAACCCTGATGAAACTTCTGAGATTTGCCAAAATGCTAGAGAGTACGGATACTTGAGAGTAGGCTATGCATACTAAATTGTCCAAAAATATGAGTTCAGACACTTGAGAGTGCAGACATTTGAAAGTAAAGATACTGGTGTCCAAAGAATTGAGCTGAGACAGGAGAGAGTACAGCCACTTCTGAGAACAGAAACTGTAGTGACCAAATTGTCCAAAGACTTGAGTTCAGAGACTTGGGGATACAGACACTTGAGAGTACAGATAGTGAATTGTCCAAACACTTGAGTTTAGATACTAGAGAGTAAAGACACTTACGGGTACAAATACTGAAGTGTCCAAAGACTTGAGTACAGACACTAGGAAGTACAATCACTAAAGAATAAAGATACTGAAGTGTCCAAAGACTTGAGTTCAGACACTAGGGAGTTTAGTCACTTAAGAATACAGATACTGAAGTGTCCAAAGAATTGAGTTGAGACGATAGAGAGTACAAATACTGAAGGGTCCAAAGACGTGAGTTCAGACACTTGAGAGTACATATAATGAATTGTCCAAAGACACGAGTTCACACACTAGTGAGTACAGACACTTGAGAGTAAAGATATTGAAATGTCCAAAGACTTGAGTTAAAAAACTAGAGAGTGTAGAAACTTGAGAGTACAAAAACTGAAGTGTCCAAGGACTTGAGTTCAGATACCTGAAAGTACAGACACTTGAGAGTAAAGAAACTTGAAAGTACAGATACTGGAGTATTTAAAGACTTGAATCCAGACACTTGAGAGTACAGATAGTGAAGTGTCCAAAGACTTGAATCCAGACACTTGAGAGTCCAGGCATTTAAGAGTACAGATACTGAAGTGGCCAAAGACTTTAATACAGAAATTTGAGAGTCCAAACACTTGAGAGTACGGAAGTGTCAAAAGACTTGAGTTCAGACACTTGAGAATACATATATTAAAGTGTCCAAATACTCAAGTTCAGACACCTAAGAGTACATACAGTATACTGAGGTGTCCAAAGACATGAGTCCAGACACTTAAGAGTAGAAATGCTAAAGTGTCCAAAGAATTGAGTTCAGACACTATAGAGTACAGACATCTGAGAGTACAGGTACTGAAGTGTCCAAAGACTAGAGCTCAGACACTTGAGAGTAGATACTGACGTGTCCAAAGACTTGAGTTACGACACTAGGGAGTAGAGACACTTAAGAGCACAGATACTGAAGTGTCTAAAGTCTCGAGTTCAGATCATTGAGAGTACAGAGATTGAAGTGTCCAAAGAGTTTATTTCAGACACTTCAGAGTACAGATTATACATACATACATATACCAAGGCACTTCCCCAAATTTTGGGGGGTAGCCGACATCAAACAAATGAAACAAAAAAGGGGATCTCTCCTCTCTACGTTCCTCCCAGCCTGACAAGGGACTCAACCGACTTCGGCTGGTACTTCTAGGGTGCCACAGCCCACCCTCCCCCGTTATCCACCACAGATAAAGCTTCATAACGCTGAATCCCCTACTGCTGCTACCTCCACGGTCATCTAAGGCACCGGAGGACGCAGCAGGCCCTACCGAAATTGCGTCACAATCGCTCGCCATTCATTCCTATTTCTAGCACGCTCTCTTGCCTCTCTCACATCTATCCTCCTATCACCCAGACCTTTCTTCACTCCATCCATCCACCCAAACCTTGGCCTTCCTCTTGTACTTCTCCCATCAACTCTTGCATTTATCACCTTCTTTAGCAGACAGCCATTTTCCATTCTCTCAACATGGCCAAACCACCTCAACACATTCATATCCACTCTAGCTGCTAACTCATTTCTTACACCCGTTCTCACCCTCACCACTTCCTTCCTAACCCTATCTACTCGATATACACCAGCCATACTCCTTAGACACTTCATCTCAAACACATTCAATTTCTGTCTCTCCGTCACTTTCATTCCCCACAACTCCGATCCATACATCACAGTTGGTACAATCACTTTCTCATATAGAACTCTCTTTACATTCATGCCCAACCCTCTATTTTTGACTGCTCCCTTAACTGCCCCCAACACTTTGCACCCCTCATTCACTCTCTGACGTACATCTGCTTCCACTCCACCATTTGCTGCAACAACAGACCCCAAGTACTTAAACTGATCCACCTCCTCAAGTAACTCTCCATTCAACATGACATTCAACCTTGCACCACCTTCCCTTCTCGTACATCTCATAGCCTTACTCTTACCTGCATTAACTCTCAACTTCCTTCTCTCACACCCCCTTCCAAATTCTGTCACTAAACGGCCAAGCTTCTCTTCTGCGTCTGTAACCAGTACAGTATCATCCGCAAGCAACAACCGATTTACCTCCCATTCATGGTCATTCTCGTCTACCAGTTTTAATCCTCGTCCAAGCACTCCAGCATTTACTTCTCTCACCACTCCATCAACATACAAGTTAAACAACCACGGCGACATCACACATCCCTGTCTCAGCCCCACTCTCACCGGAAACCAATCGCTCACTTCATTTCCTATCCTAACACATGCTTTACTACCTTTGTAGAAACTTTTCACTGCTTGCAACAACCTTCCACCAACTTCATATAACCTCATCACATTCCACACTGCTTCCCTATCAACTCTATCATACGCTTTCTCCAGATCCATAAACGCAACATACACCTCCTTACCTTTTGCTAAATATTTCTCGCATACTCCCTAACTGTAAAAATCTGATTCATACAACCCCTACCTCTTCTAAAACCACCATGTACTTCTAAAATTGCATTCTCTGTTTTATCCTTAATCCTATTAATCATTACTCTACCATACACTTTTACACTCAACAAACTAATACCTCTTGAATTACAACACTCATGCACATCTCCCTTACCCTTATATAGTGGTACAATACATGCACAAACCCAATCTACTGGTACCATTGATAACACAATACACATATTAAACAATCTCACCAACCATTCAAGTACAGTCACACCCCCTTCCTTCAACATCTCAGCTCTCACACCATCCATACCAGATGCTTTTCCTACTCTCGTTTCATCTAGTGCTCTCCTCACTTCCTCTATTGTAATCTCTCTCTCATTCTCGTCTCCCATCACCGGCACCTCAACACCTGCAACAGCAATTATATCTGCCTCCCTATTATCCTCAACATTCAGTTAACTTTCAAAATATTCCGCCCACCTTTTCCTTGCTTCTCTCCTTTTAACAACCTTCCATTTCCATCTTTCACTTTCTCTCCAATTCTTGAGCCAGCCTTCCTTACTCTCTTCACTTCTTTCCAAAACTTCTTATTCTCTTCATATGAATGACCCAATCCCTGACCCACCTCAGGTCAGCTGCCCTCTTTGCCTCACTTACCTTGTGCTTTACTTCCACATTTTTCTCTCTATATTTTTCATACTTCTTTACACTATTACTCTGTAGCCATTCTTCAAAAGCCCTCTTTTTCTCTTCCACTTTTACCTTCACTCCTTCATTTCACCATTCACTGCTCTTCCTCATGCTGCCTCCAACAACCTTCTTGCCACACACATCACTTGCAATCCCAACAAAATTTTCTTTTACTAACTTCCACTCCTCCTCTTAATTACCAGTTTCTCTTACTTTCACCTCGTTATAAGGCTTTTGAAGTGTCTAAAGCCTTGAGTTCAGACACTTGAGAGTAAAGGTACTGTAATGTCCAAATAAATGAGTTCAGACACTAGACAGTAAAGACACTTGAGAATACAGACACTTGAGATTATGGATACTCTTACACACAGATACTGAAGTGTGCAAGGACTTGAGTTCAGACACTTGAGAGTACAGACACTTAAGAGTACAGATACTGAAGTGTCCAAAGACTTAAGATCAGACACTTGACAGCACAGACACACGACAGTACAGATATATAAGTGTCCAAAGACTTGAGTTCAGACACTTGAGAGTACAGATATTGAAGTGTCCAAAGACTTGAGTTCGGACACTTGAGAGTCAAGACATTTAAGAATACGGATACTGAAGTGTCCTAAGACTTGACTTCAGACACTTGAGTATACAGACAATTGAGAGTACACATACTGGTTCAGACACTTGAGATTACAGATATTTAAGAGTACAGATATTGAAGTGTCGAAAAACCTGAGCTTAAACACTTGAGAGTACAGAAACTTGAGAATATAGATTCTGAATTGTTTAAAGATGAGTTTAAATACATCAGAGTACAGACACTGCCAAAGACTTGAGTTCCGACCTTAGAGAGTATAGGCAGATGACAGTACAGATACTGAAGTGTCCAAAGAATTGAGTTCAAACCAAACCTTTAGAGTACAGACTCATGAGAGTATAGACACTAGAGATCACGGATACTTGAAAGTAGGCTACGTATTCTGGATTGTCTAAAGTCTTCAGTTCAGACACTTGAGAGTACAGACATTTGAGAGTAAAGATACCCAAGTGTCTAAAAACTTAAGTTCAGACACTAGAGAGTACAGGCACTTGAGGGTACAGATACTGAAGTGTCCAAACACTTGAGTTCAAACACTTGAGAGTTCAGATACTGAAGTGTTCAAAGACTTGAGTTCAGTCACTAAAGAGTACAGGCACTTGAGAGTACTGATACTGAACTGTCCAAAGACTTGAGTTCAGACACTTGAGAGTATAGACCTGAGAGTACAGATACTTGAGAGTAGGCTACGTATACTGGATTGTCAAAAGGCTTGAGTTCAGACACTTGAGAGAACAGATTCTGAAGTGGTTAAAGACTTGAGTTCAGACACTAGAGTGCAGACACTTGAGAGTACATATACTGAAATGTCCAAAGACTTGAGTTCTGACACTAGAGAGTACAGGTACTTGAGAGTAAAGGTACTGAGATGTCCAAAGACTTGAGTTCAAACACTTGAGATTACAGACACTTGAAAGTATAGGCACTAAGAAATATGAACACTTGAGAGTAGGCTAAGTATACTGAAGCGTCCAAAGACTTGATTGATTGATTTTAAGTTTTCTGGCATCCTGACACTAGAGATTACAGACGCTTGAAAGTAAAGAAACTGAAGTGTCCAATGACTTGAGTTCAGACACTTAAGAGTATAGATATTGAAGTGTCCAAATACTTGAGTTAAGACATTAGACAGTACAAACATGAGAGTACAGATACTGCAGTGTCCAAAGACTTGAGTTCAGACACTTCAGAGTCCATACAATTAAGAGTACAGATATTGAAATGTCTAAAGACTTGAATTCAGACTCTTGAGATTACAGGCACTTGAGAGTACAGATATTGAAGTGCTCAATGATTTGAGGTCAGATACTAGATAGTACACACACTTGTGAGTACAGCTATTGAAGTGTCCAAAGACCTAAGCTCAGACACTGAACAGTACAGACACTTGAGAGTCCAGCCATAAGAGTACAGATACTGAAGAGTCCAAAGACTTTAATTCAGATACTTTAGAGTACAGATACTTGCGAGTCCAGATACTTGAGAGTACAGATACTGAAGTGTCCAAAGACTTGAGTTCAGACATTTGAGAGTACAGTTATTAAAGAGCCCAGAGACCTGACAGTAGATAAATTTGAAACCCCGGTGAATTGAAAGTACAGATACTAAAGAGTCTAGGTAGTTCAGAATACAGAAACCGGGAATTATTGGTTGTCTAGAGTATTGATACCGAATAGTTCAGATATATGCGGATACAGATACTAAAAAGTCAAGATACTTGAGAGTTTGGGTACTTGAGAGTTCAAATAATGAAGAGTCCAGGTACTTGAGAGTACAAATGCGTTAGTCCAGATATTTAAGGGTACGTTTAATGGAATATCTAGATACTTGAGAGTCATGGTTAGTAGCCCATCGTTAATTATTCAATAACAACATCCATCAAATTGCCAGAGAGAGAGAGAGAGAGAGAGAGAGAGAGAGAGAGAGAGAGAGAGAGAGAGAGAGGCTCGTTTCTCTTGAGAAATGTTTTCTTCATTTTTTCCATAAGTTACACAAGAAGCCTTAGTAGTCCCCTCCATCTCTTCTTCTTTTCTCATCAGGTTGAAACTCTGGATCTCTCGAAGTTTGGCTGCTTTGTTTATGCAGATGAGGATCGGAATACCTTGGCAAACTTTTGAACCGGTCGTCGTCGATGTCCTAACAACTAGTAAGCAGAGAGAGAGAAAAAAAGAAAAACGTATAAGATGGGGCGGTAGAATGGAGAAATTCTAAGGGGTAAAAATATTGCAATTATAGTGGAAATTCCTGAACAAGAAATTTATGAAGACTTGTTTGTGGCTTTTCTTTTCTTATAACCATCTAAGATGTTATTTTTGATAACTCAGAACACGGATTTTAACTTTATTTCAATTAAGCAAATCCACTTCCGCATGTCAATAACTATTTTAATCATTGTTTTATACCAATTTTCCAAAAGTGATATGTTTCAGAGTTTTTCAGAATGTGAATAATGGTACTTTATGTCCTTTTTTATTCTACTAATAGATTCTACAGTGCAGGCGACTTCCCTCCTAAGAGAGACATTAAATTTTTAATGATATCATATTTCACCATTACCGAAAAGAGGATATTTCCCCTGTTTAACTTTCAACATGAAATAAAAAGTGCGGGGTATTTTTCTAAATCTAAAAAGGGATGCTACTGGTAATGGTATTCACCTCCATTTGAGTTTTTAAATATTCAATATTTATAATGCAAAACATTACGATATCAGTAGAAAACTCTTTTCGTCATGGATATCTGTCATGAGTATTTTGGTATAAGATAACAACGAAATTTTAAATGAATATTGGCTCTGCTTTCGATACTGACCAACTAATTCTCTCCTAAGTATAATTCTATTTATTAAATAAACTACAAATTTAATTGATTAAAGGATTTTAGTAAGTGATGACTCATGAGAGCACGGAAACCGCCGTTTCAAGTTTTCATATCACGCTTGATTTGACAACATTTTGAAAGCAATTCACTCATAAACGTTTTACCCTTTCCATCAGAGGCGATGGGAAACGTATATCACTTTTGGTTTCTGATGTCATATCAAAATATTGGATGCGGTTGGAAATGCGTAAAAAATTATGAAAGGCAATATTTCCGTATGGAAGGCATTACCTAAAGAGATGTGAAATTTCTCTAAGCTCTGATTATGTGAATTTCGCTTTTTACGCAATACAAGAAAAACTTAAAATTTGCTCTTATAATTCTAAATAGAGCACGGAAATAAATGATAAATGAAAAAAAAATACATAAGCAAATAGGTCTGTTCATGACCTCACCTTGGTGGAGTTTTTTCTTGCTGCTTTTATTAGTCTCTCGTTTATCTTGGTGAGCGTAATAGGCCTGTTATTTTCCTTTATATTTCTTAATAGTTATTGTCTCTTGCCAAATAACTTTATTCCTTTTTAAAGATTTAAAGATTCTTTTTTTGACATTTGGGTTGACCGGGGTTCAAGCTTTCGATTTTTCTGATATCATATAACATTAGTTTTAGTACGGAAAAAAATAACTGCGTAAAAACACCGATTTATATATATATATATATATATATATATATATATATATATATATATATATATATATATACATTATACAAACAATATATATACATGTATATAATACATATATACACAATATATATATATATATATATGTATATATATATACATATATATACACACACACACACACACATATATATATATATATATATATATATATATAGCTGAAAAAGGTAATTGTTAGTAAATACACAACGACAGACTTTAAGAATGAATTCGATGACAATTAAATAAACAAACAAACATATTGTGAAGACAAGATTTGACCCCACCAAAAACTTGATAATCACAATATGGAGATTAATAGCTTCTCTTTTATGAAAAACCTTAATCAAAAGATTTTGCCTGATTACTATTCATAATGATTTTTCGTCCAAGACTCTCTCTCTCTCTCTCTCTCTCTCTCTCTCTCTCTCTCTCTCCAAAATAAAGTACAGCTGGACGCAGGAATTCCTGGTACTGTGGTATGGTCGAGTGGGGTAAAAGGCCTTCCCCGTTTTCTTGCTTATTACATACTATAGCAACTCAGTCGACTGATCAGCACATTAATGCCATCTGTCTAAGGCTTTCTATACCAAACTTCCTGTGAGAAGAATAATAGAACGCAACTAGCGCGCATTTTTCTTTTTTTGGACACTTTTCATGCAGGAATGCTGCTATATAGGTAGTAGATTGGCCAGGGCACCAGCCACCCGTTGAGATACTACCACTAGAGAGCTATGAGGTCTTTTGACTAGCCAGATGGTACTATGTTGGATCCTTTTCTCTGGTTACGGTTCATTTTCCCTTTACCTACACACATCCACACTGAATAGTCTGGCCTATTCTTTACATATTCTCTTTTGTCCTCATATACCTGACAACACAGATTACCAAACATTTCTTCTTCACTCAAGGGGTTACTACACTAACTGTTCAGTGGCCATTTTCTTCTTGGTAAGGGTAGAAGGGACTCTTTAGCTATGGTAAGCCACTCCAATATTAAACCATTGTTCTCTAGTCTTGGATAGTGCCATAGCCTCTGTACCATGGTCTTCCACCGTCTTGGGTTAGAGTTCTTTTGCTTGAGGGTACACTCGAGCACACTATTCTCTCTCTTATTTATCTTCCTCTTTTTTTGTTTAAGTGTTTATAGTTTATATAGGAGCTATTTATTTTAATGTTGTTACTCTTCTTAAAATATTCTATTTTCCATTTTTCCTTTCCTCACTGGGCTATTTTCCATGTTGGAGCCTCTGGGCTTATAGCATCCTGCTTTTCCAACTAAGGTTGTAGCTTAGCTAATAATAATAATAATAATAATAATAATAATATCGTGGATATCCTGTATGAACATCTTGTCAGTAAAGTCAATGCTTCAACTACAGATACTTATATGAGAATTAAGGAATATATTGCACTGCAATCCAGCCTTGAAAACTTAATTGGGAACAGGTGGAGTTTGTTTATTTGAAAATGTCATTGTTGTGTAAAAGGCCCACCATACTTTGAGGCAAACAGTCCAGGTAGGGGCTTTTTACCCTATATGATATGTTTGTACTTGTGATTTAAAATTTTAATCGGTACCAGTCTTCTTACGTCTCTGAGGAATATGTAAATTAGAACTTTGATAAGCTTGTCTCCTTATTGCATTCATAAACTACGACCACTTGATGTTTCATACTTCAATTCATATAAGGCCACCGACAACAGAGCAGCAGATAACGGGATAATCTTATATCCACGTAAGTGCAATACATGGTATAATATAGCAAGCAGACTTTCCAGTTGTTTAATTTAGTCGATATTATTGATAAGGCTGCAATTGGTTTTAAATCAACTGAATTTAGGCCAATCAGTGATGACATATCCACAAAGAAAGACTTCATAGGAGCAAAATTAACTGAGAAAGACCCACTCAGGACCATTAGGTCTGATGTAACCACCCAGGAGAGTTCCAATTTTAATAGAAAGCTTGAAATTTCGAATATGGGACCAAGGCATCTCAGATACTGAGTTAAACCCTGATGCTATATTACTTCAGTGTCCCTCCGCCAAAAGATGCACAGCCGAGTACATCAACTGAAAATGAAGCAAGGCGAGTACTAAAAGATTCCTGCATCCCTCCCAAAGCTACTGAAAAATAAGCCAAGAAAAGGACAGCAAACAAAAAATCTCAATCATAACGTCAACCCTCATACAAAAAGCAACTTATTGAGGTTAAACAAATCTTCATCTGATGCAGTAAAAAAGAAAGGGCCGAAGAAAACGAGAACACTTCAAGTCCAATTCATGTAAAAAAAATGGTCCCTTGGAAGCCTATATTTGTCATAAATGTGACTCAGATGACGACTAATGAGGAATTTTTGAAGATTTCACCAAGCCTAGTCATCTAGATGAGTTAAAAAGGTTACGCTTTATCTCTTACTTGTGTTATTCTTTCCATCATGTAAAGGAAAATAGTCTACTTTTTACATGTCACTTTTGCTCTTTACTTGTTATATTTGATATTCTTGGTGATTTGTAAAGAAAACCACTTTACTTTTACCTGTGCTATTACTGCTGTCATATAAAGAAAGTATCAATTTATCTTAAACTTTTGCTAATTTCGGTTCCTATGAGTATAAAAAGTTATTATTCATAAGAACTTAAGAATTTGAAGCCTAAATTTTCTATATATTCATTATAATTTCTGAATATATTTTTGTTTGGCAAAAATAAATGCCTATTTTTCAATATGTATGACTATTATAATGAAGATGCACAATATTTTAGGTATGGGGCAAAATGCTCCCTCCTTGGGCTTCTCACCCCAGCCATGATTTTTTTCTTCGTCATATTTTTACTATCAAAAATTGCTAGCAGCTTCTCAGGATTTTCATGGTAGATACACCAATAACAAAGCTTTTTAGAAATATTTCTGTTAAGTGAATGGCTGCAATAATGTAGATGATAGAAGCATTTCTCCTAAAAGGGGGGCTTCTTGCCCCACTCTACCCTACACCTGTCTCTGAGGACATGCAACAAGCCACACTCTTTCTACGTGGAGAGTAAAATGAAGCAACAGTATGCGTTTTTTGGCGCTTTTCTTGTTTACCGAAATTCGATTTAAATTATCAATTAGTTATAAGAAAAATCACTACTGTTTGTGATAAAGTCCCTCGATTACACCCTTTTCAACTCCATTCGTTCATCTTTTTTTTTTTTAGATTGCCTTACTTTGCGTAAGACAC
>NW_027168660.1:65000-70000 GCF_036898095.1 Palaemon carinicauda
TTTTGCACATCAATCGTTGTGTGATCCATTTCGGGTTCGCTTCATGTTTTGCATTCCCGATAATCAAAACAAATTCATCTCTCTCTCTCTCTCTCTCTCTCTCTCTCTCTCTCTCTCTCTCTCTCTCTCTCTCTCAAGGAGTCCAAATTCTCTCCTGGGCCAGTAAGATGAAGGGATCAATGTGTCTTCTCACCATATTTATGATCGTTATTTTTCTTCCTTTTCTTCTACCATCCTTTATACGAGCATTTTCAGCAAAGAATAAAAAAAAGCTATATTTCATAGAAGAAAATGTGATATTGGGAGCAAAGTTCTCCTTATTTTTACATCAAAATTATTTTTAGTTTTATACTTATGCCAAAAAAGTAAGTAGATATCCATTAAAGGTTTAAAAGTAAATATACATATGATCGGGGCCAAAGCCCCTTCTTCATTCAAGCTAGGACCAAGGAGGGCAAGGCAATGGCTGCTGATGACTCAGCAGAAAGAACTATAGCTTCGCCCAAACCTCACATCCTTAGCTCAAAAGGATGGTGAAGTTGTAAACATTAAAGGAACTAACGAGTTTGATGTTGGGGCATCTGGAACGCCGTAGATTTAATAGAAATAGGATGGAGAAAAGCCAGCGTAGCATCATACATTTATTTTCCGAATTTTCGAGACTTTGGGTCTCATCATCAGGGCTGCAAAATATACAAAATATACAAATGAAAAAAGACTCAGTATTAATATTAATACAAATGGAACAACGTAAAAGTTAAATATAATCATTTAAAAAATGTACTAAAAAAAATATACAAAATTAAAAAGTGAAGAATGCTCAAGGTAGTACCTATCTCTATGGATCTTTTACGAGGAAAATATTTTATGTCATGGTTTTAATAAGGATAATTTTAAGAAACCTCTAGAAATTGCAGTGCAGGACACTCACTTTATTTTTAACAATAAAGTTTTTGAACAAGTTTATGGTGTTTCGATGGGGTCACCACTTGGCCCAGTTATGGCTAACGCTTTTATGTGCTCTTTCGAGGAACAGATGCTGGATGGGTGTCCCTTATCATATCGCCCTCTCTTTTATAAGCGATATGTGGATGACACTATTGCTCTATTTAGGTCACGAGAATCAGCTGAAGCTTTCTTGCAATATATCAATGGCCTACATCCGAATATAAATTTCTCAATTGAGCATGAGCAAGACAACCAACTTGCTTTTTTAGATATTTTAATTACTAGGACAGAACATGGTTTTAATACGAGCGTCTTTAGAAAAAAGACGTTCACAGGTCAAGGTACTAACTTCTATAGCAGTTGTTCCATGATATTTAGATTAAATAGTATTTCCACGCTATTACACCGTGCTTATACGTTATATTCCAACTGGCATAACTTCCATAGCGAAATCCAATTTTTACTTCAGTTTTTTAAAAACAATTCGTATCCTCCAGCCTTACTCTTGAAATATGTCAATAACTTTTTAAATGATAAATTTCAGCCACGTCAACTTGTACCGGACGTGCTTAAATTATTAATATATGCCTCTATACCTTTAATTCATTCTAGTAGTAGGTTGGCCAGGGCACCAGCCGCCCGTTGAGATACTACCACTAGAGAGGTATTGGATCCTTTGACTGGCCAGACAGCAATGCATTGGATCCCTCTCTCTAGTCACGGCTTATTTTTTCTTTGCCTACACTTACACAGAATAGTCTGGCCTATTCTTTACGTATTCTCATCTTTCCTCATACACCTGACAACAATGAGATACTTAACACTTCTTCACCCAAGGGGTTAATTACTGTACTGCAATTTGTTCAGTGTACTTTCCTCTTGGTAAGGGTAGAAGAGACTCTTTAGCTGTGGTAAGTAGCTCTTCTAGGAGAAGGACACTCCAAAATTAAACCACTGTTCTCTAGTCTTGGGTAGTGCCATAGCCTCTGTACCATGGTCTTCCACTGTCTTGGGTTGGAGTTCTCTTGCTTGAGGGTACACTCAGGCACACTATTCTATCTTATTATTTTTTTTCTTCCTCTTGTTTTTTTGAAATGGTGTGTTGGGCAGGCTTAATAGAAGGGCCATGGATGCCTGGTGGTTTATCAAGAGGTTGTCTTCTCCTTTTTCTGATTATTTTTCTTCTCAAAACCATCCTTACTGTCCTCCCTTCAGTTGAAGTGGCTATCCTGGAGGGTATTTAGCCTTGCATGGTGTATCGGCTCCTCCATGTTGGCCAGTTTTTCCGACTTTTTACTATAGTCTATGGGTATCATCAATCACTTTGTTTATAATTCTGTACGTATTGTTTTTGTTATAATTCTTGTTAATCTAGTTTTTAAGTAAGATGTCTCTTTTTTATTTCTATTAATTCTTATGCTGTCTGGAGACATTGAGCGAAATCCGGGACCAGTACGTCCTAGATTTCGTCATTGTCGTCTTCTGTATTGCAATATTCGTGGTCTTCATGCAAATATCCAAGACCTTACAGTTGCGTCCAGACAGTATGATATTCTTTTGTGCTCAGAAACTTTGGTTTCTAATATGAGGCACTCATCTGAGCTCCTTATAACTGGTTTTAAGAAGCCAATAATGTTGAAACGTGATGCTATCCCTAGGGCCAGGGGAATGGCGGTGTATATTAGGACCGAGTACCCTGCTTCTCATAAGTCCTGCTATCAATGTGGATGTCATGAGATTCAGGTAATAAAAGTTTGTGGCAGGCATAACAACTTTTATTTGTGTTCGATCTACCGGAATCCAGACATAGATGATTCTATCTTCGATTGTCTTCTTACCATTATGGCTATGATACAAGAAGATGATAGAAATGGCTTCTTTTGTCTTTGTTGGTGATTTTAATGCTCACCATAGGGAGTGGTTAAGTTCTCTCTCTCCTACCGATCGCCATGGCTTAAGAGCTTTAGACTTTGCCTCTAAATCAGGCTGTGAGCAAATCATAAAGGAAGCTACTCACAGGTCTGATAATTGCTTGGACCTCGTATACACTGACTCCCCTGGCGTTATAACTAGTAAGGTTGGTTCTCCAGTCGGGACATCTGATCATGCCTTGATTTCATTATTAGTGAAGACTGAGCAGCCTGTCCCTGATATATCATATTCTTGTAAAATTTATATGAAATCCCAAGCCGACTGGAATGGGATTTTACATGATCTTTTGTGCTTGAATTGGTCACAATTATATAATAATGTAGATCCTGTTGTCCCTTTGAATGAGAATCTAGTCAACATAATTGATAGGCGTATCCCTTCTCGTGTGCTAAGGTACCGAGTGAAGGACAAACCGTGGTTCAATGATGATTGTAGACGTGCTTATTTGGAGAAACAGGAGGCCTATCATCTTTGGAAGGGTAAAAGATCAAATTTGACCTGGAACAACTATACTCAGCTTCGAGCTTTTGCTCAGAGAGTTTATGCCTCAACTGAAAAGGAGTACAATTTAACCATAAAAGAAACACTTTCTGGTACAACTCAGGAACATAAATGGTGGTCTACCCTTAAATCTGCACTCTTTGGTGTAGATGCAACAGTTCCTCCTTTACTTAAACCAGATGGCTCAGTCACTCACTGTCCAAAGGAAAAGGCAACCCTTTTGGTTGACGTTTTTGACAGTAAACAGAGTAATGAAAAACTTGAACGTCCTCATTCCTGTTTTCCTGAGGCTAAACTAACTAGTTTAGCTTTTCGATCCCTTGAGATTAAAGCTCTGTTGGTGGACCTTGATGCTTATGGAGGTGTAGACCCAAATGGTATTTTTCCTTTGTTTTTTATAAAGACAGCAGATTTCTTAGCTCCAAAGTTATCTGTTATTTTGCGCAAGTTAGCAAGAAGAGGAGCTTTTAGCACTAGTCGGAGAATTGGTAATGTTACTCCTCTATGTAAATGTGTTTGTGGTAGCTCAAGTCCCACTGATTACCGCCCAATTTCCATAACTCCCATATTATCTAAAGTTTTTGAACGTCTTCTGGCAAAACGTCTTGATAGGTTTGCTGAAGGTAATCATCTACTCCCTAGTTTGCAATTTGGTTTTCGTAAAGGCCTTGGAGCATGTGATGCCCTTCTTACAATCTCCAGTGCTGTACAGAAATCCCTTGATTGTGGTCGGGAAGTTCGTATGATTGGCCTTGATTTTAGTGCTGCCTTTGACCGTGTTAATCATGAGGCCCTTGTTTTCAAACTGAAACAGTTGGGAGTGGGTGGGTCGTTTCTTAGCATTATTATTGATTTTTTAAGTAATAGATCTCAAAGAGTTGTTGTTGATGGGCACCATAGTGATTATAGGAATGTGATATCCGGTGTTCCACAGGGTAGTGTTCTTGGCCCATTACTTTTCATACTTTATTCACATGACATGTGGTTTGGCCTAGAAAACAAGCTTGTTGCATATGCAGATGATGCTACTCTCTTTGCATCAATTCCATCCCCTGAATGTAGATCTAGGGTTGGTGAATCCCTTAATAGAGATTTAGCTAGAATTAGTGCATGGTGCAAATTATGGGGTATGAAGTTGAATCCTAACAAAACTCATAGTAGGATTGTAAGTAGGTCAAGGACGGTGGCTCCTCAACATCCGGATCTCAGTATTGATAATGTTTCTTTAAATATGTATGACTCTTTCAAAATATTAGGTGTGATTCTCGACAGTAAATTTACTTTTGAGAAACATATAAGGTCTGTGTCTTCTTCAATTGCACAAAAAATATGCTTATTGAGAAAGTCTTACAAGATTTTCGGTGATCAATCTATTCTGAAGAAGTGTTTTAATTCTTTCATTCTACCTTGTTTTGAGTATTGTTCTCCTGTCTGGTCTTCAGCTGCTGATTCTCATCTTAATTTGTTGGACAGAAACTTACGGTCTATCAAATTTCTTATTCCTGATCTAAATATTAATCTCTGGCACCGTCGTTCAATTAGTTCATTATGCATGTTGCATAAGATTTTTCATTACTCTGACCATCCTTTACATTCAGATCTCCCTGGACAATTCTATC